>NC_139716.1:16517382-16547382 GCF_964188405.1 Protomyctophum parallelum | reverse complement strand
ATTTTCATCTCTGCACTGGGACCCCATGTTACAGACATGTTTACAATATTTTACAACAGTAGCTACTTATATTTTGTTATTTAAAGCTGTGATTATTTATTTAAGAAGCACTAATCTGAACCAATGTTTGCCTTTAAATTTAAAAAAATGTAATCATCCTTAACCTTTAAGCTAAGGGGACTTAAAATCATTGTTTTAATCGATGGCCTTCATGCCCTGGCACTTGGCCTTGTGCCCTCAAAAAGCTGACCACACTAAAGGCCAAGTGGCTCCCCCCCCACCCCGCGAACCCCCACACGGAGTTGCACCACTCACTTCACACAGGTGTGATTTTTTTTGGGACTCATAAGAATTTTTTGGGAACCATTACATTGAAAACCTATTTACATCACTGATCATATGGACATACCTAAGAATGGATGCCAAAAAAATGGAAAAATTCTCATTTCTGTGTGTTTTTATATCAAATGTCCATAAAAAAAATTAATTACTTTGTTACGGACCATGGTCCTTCTGAGTATTTGTTATTGATGTTGTGATGGTTAATTGTTATGATGATAATTAGTTGAGCTGTGAATAATATTTATAGTATGGAAATGTTGGTCTTCTGTGGATGGCTTGTATTATAATGTGTTTCTTTCTGTGTTTCATGTAAGGTATTGAATGGAGCTGAATGGAGTATGTTGGAGAGTGAGAAAGGCTGATGGCTGGCAGTGAATGATTGAATGCAGACTTGCCTGTGAGATTGACAGGTCCATGTTCGGACCTGCCCCTCTTACCTGATTGGGTGTCTTCGCCCACACCCTAATCCCAGTTGGCTGTGCCTAGTTGGCTGTTGCCTATAAAAGCTCAGTTGAACTTTTGCTCTGGAGAGGACGACAGCAGTTTGCAGCAGAGACTCGGTTCCTCTGTCCTCCACCCTTTGCCTGCCCTTTTGTTTGTTTAGGTTGTTTTAAGTTCCTTTGACTTCGATTCTGTTCTGTAAGTTTTTGCCTTAGTGCCTTTTGTAATCTGTTTGTTTCCCTTTAAGAGTAAAACCCTAGTTTGTTGTTATTATTCTATCTGTAGTGTTTGTCTAATGTAACTTACTGTCCTTTTGTAAGGGTGTTAGGTCCCTTTTGTTTGTCTCTTTATTGTAATTTTGTTAGTTAGGTTAGTTAGGGTTTAGTATTGTATTTTTGTTCTTGGTTAGGGATTGAGTTAGGGGTAAACCTTTATTTTTTAGATAGATACTTTTGCTATGTAAACCGCACCCTGAAGCCAATACTTATTTTTGAACTGAAAAGTACAAGGATTTGAATCCAGTGTCTCTGTGGACAAAGAAAAGAGCTACAGCAATAAACTAAAGTTCTTTTTCAACCCTGTCTCCTCTCGCATTGTGTTGTTTGCCTTCACCCTAGACGAAGGTGCGTAACATACTTCCTGAAAACGTACTGCGTGATTATGTGTAGATAAATCGATAAAAGCCAATAAAAATGAAGCTCATCCGTTTAATTCCACATATCTGCACATCCGTGCAGCACAGCTGCTACTGATTACAGTTTTTATTCCCATTAAAGATAACATCCAGACAGATGTTTACTCGGTTTCAACTTAATCATCACGCTAAAATATGTATCTGAAAACATTATAGGGTAGAAATAAGCCACATAACAGTAAACTGGTACAGCTGGCCAACTATCTGACTTGTAAACAAACACACACCATGCTGCTGCGTATAGCATAGATACCGTCCCTAGCTACCGTCCCATCGCCTGAAGGGATGCGACGCTCTGATTGGTTCAAAAACTTCACAGCGGTGTTTCATGTTGAAACCGTCTGAAACTTCTAAATAAAATGCCCACCATTTCTGTTCCCCTACACCTTTAATGTACTAATGTAATTATAACTAGACTGTGTCTGGAAAGTGACCTGAGTTTGATCGCTTAATTCTTCACCATTCATTTTGTTTACTTTCCCATAAATTATATACGGCCTAAAAAAAGCTTTGATAGCATTGTTAATTTGTTTGCTATAGAGTGACAGGCTGTACAGTTTTATGTGCAAACCTCACAACAGTGCTATGTATCTGGACATGAAGTAGGTTTTACTGGCCCCAAACACAAAGCCACGCGTGCTCGCAGGCCCTGCCTTTCAGCAAGCGCATAAAAAACCCCAGTGATTCATGTGTTTGTTTACTTAACTTGTAGGTCTCTGTAGAGACTCTGTATGGCCATGCGTCGCCTGTGATCTGGAAAGCAAACCGTACCACTCACACAATGCCCATGCAGTGAAGAATGACTCCCTTATGGGGATCCTAAAACCCAGGGACAGAGGATGACAGAGAGATTTTTGAGGGAACATTTTTGCCAGTTCAAACTTGTCATCTCCCATTGAGAGAGAGCAAACCATGGGAGAATGAGCGAAAGCAAGAGAGAGAGGGGTGGGGGGGGGGAGAAAACAGGGTGATGGATAGAGAGATTGGCAGAGGGAGAGACAAAGACAGACGGCCTCATTATTCTCAGTAAAATGTCAGCGGTCGAGGCAAAGCTCATTTATATATTGGCTGTTTAGAATGCTATGTGTACAGTCTCTGAATGATCCCTGCACCTAGAATACATTAATTGAATCGCATGAGGCACAACAGGATTTGTGTGTGTGTGTGTGCGTGTGCGTGCATGCTTGCCATCACTCATGCATATTGATACTGTATGAGAATATTGTGGATAATTAATATCTCCTATATTCTGTTAGAACCTGTCTGTCTGTCTGTCGAGTGTGTGCGTTTGTCTGTCTGTGTGTGTGTGTGTGTGTGTGTGCGCGCGCGTGCGTGTGTGCGTGCGTGGACCCCTGGACCAACTGCAGTATAGTTAACCTTCAATTTGTCATGGAAGTCAGTGGGCTCTAATATAGTCTTGTATCAAGGAAAAGGGCTGTTCCACGTCAGTCAGCTCCATACGGGGACATAAAACGGGGACATAAAACAGTTGTCAGTTTTTGCATCTACTTGTGAAATGTAGACGACATGTTCGCCACCCAGTCGACTCTAATAGAAGAGGGGGCAATATCGCAACTGAAATGAACGGAGTTTGCGGTACTCCCGACTCCAGGCAGGGTTGCAAAGTCTGCTTATTTCCAGCAAAACTTGGATTGTTTTTTTTCCCCACAGTTGCTTGCCTGGTTTTGGGAGGTTCATGGTTAGCTGATTTCTGTCACGACAGTTAGCCAACACATTACTCTGCTGGCATTGGCAACAACCTCGGGATTGTCTGTCTGTGCCTGAGACAGTGAAGAAAGACTCGCACTAACACTACGGCTTGATGGGGAAGACACGTTTGCCATGCTAGAACGCCACGCAATATAACTTCACACCAAACGCAGCTGGGGGGGGGGGGGGGGGGGGGGACACACACGACACACACAACAGAGACAGCGCTTCTTTCACCTGACCATTATATCACTATGTGATTAAATTTAGGCCTGACGTCGAAATAAAAAAAATAACTTTCGCTCTGAAAGAATATATATTCAAAGATTTGTGCCGCATTTTTACGATTTTTCAAAAATAGCAGACCTACAAGCTCGTAGCGTGCCACTCGGTGGCGAGCTATGAGCTTGTATATCTGCTATTTTTCAATAGCTAAAGTATAACACAATGCTTAGTTAAAACACCAAAACGGGGCCTGTCTGTGATGTTTGGACCTATAATTATATGGACCTAGAAAGAAGAAAAGGCAAAAAAAATACATATTTCAGCATATAATATTTGAAAGTCGTATAATTATTACTGTCTGAGTCCCACCCTCCCTTTTCAGACAGACGGTAAAGAAAAAGTAGAAAATCACCATATGAAAGCATTCTCTGCCCCGCCGCCTCCTCTAGCTGAATTGTTGATGTTCATTTGATTCGGTATTGGTCTGTCAGTCTGCCATGATTCATGATGCCGCATGAATGAATAAGCATGAATGAATTAGCAAATTAATAATGAAATAGAAGTATGCATTTTTTCAACAAACCGGTGTTGAAAAATGCCGGTGTGTGTGTGTGTGTGTGTGTGCGTGTCTGTCTGTGTGTGTTGGGGGTATGAATGTTGATTGGGCTCTGCGGGACACATGTGTGTGATCAAGCATAGACTGGTGACAAGTCGTATTGAATGGAGATGAATGCTCTCCACCTCGTATTAGCTGTAAACTGACACGTTTCACACAAATAATTTAGCCAGCGATTTGCTCTGACGCATGCCACAACATTCCGTTCTACATGCCACACTGTGTTTTATTTCATTCCGACTTTGATTATGTTAGCAATTAGGCCAATAATGTATTAAACTGACATGTTATTCGGCACGGATTTGAGTAGTGATAGCATATCAATATCGGATGATATTTCACCTATATTGACGCAATAATAATGTGCCCGTTAATGACTTTGACTTTCATGTGAAAGCAGGGAATCATATAGCGTCAAATTGACATATTGGTTGTTCAGTTTGACCCACCAGTTTTTGGAGATACAGTATGGCTTATAGAGTAATGTCTTGCAGAAAACAGCGAGTTGAGAAAACAGGCTTGAAATGTTCACTTCTATGGTCTCTAACATTACACCTAGCTACATTTTTAAGCATTCATATTTACTTGTCGATTTCAGCTCTGACACTTATTTCAGACATGCTCTAGTATGTGAAGAGTCTTTTTTTTAATCTCATTTTGGAGAAAAAAGGCTCTCAGTCAAATCTGGTCACCAATGTCCCACCATGTAATGCTGAAACAATTCCCTTCAGCACACCTGAAGCCACCACAGTCCACTGTTCACAGTTTGATTTCATTCCAGCAATTTGTTTTCCTTTAGTGGAAAAATATGCTCTTAGACAGACAGCCGTCTGGCGAAAAGCCTCTACACAGTGTGGAACATTGTAATACATACTGGATACAAATTAAAGATCACATTCACTTATCACAGCGTGATCAGTGTCATTGAAAACCAGACACGGTATTGATCATAATAGCTTAATCAAATCAATCAACCTTTTTTAAATTGCATTCTTTTCATTTTGTTACAAAGCTAGAATCACTGATGTTTGTTTTTCCACGGCTCATTTCGTGGCCTGTAAACCGTGGTAAAGCAGCGTGCACAATTCATGTCCGCGGTCACCTAATTACAGCTTTTAGAGCGCAATCGTCGGCGACGGTGAAAACACATGCAGCGTGTAATCAGAGTCTAACTGCACAGAACAGAACACAAACACTCACAGATGCCCCACTTTTTTTAACGGAGCCACAGATGGAACACGCGGGTATAAACCGTTGTTTCAGGCCCTGAGTACAGTGTCATTGATCAATCTGGAGTTCTTTGTAAAGAGGAATCTATTAGCATTGCAGGCTCTAGGAAAGAGAGAATTGTGTTATTGAATAGTCCCATGACAATTATCAGATTGCTAAATCTGATAGATCCGTGGCAGTGGTTTGTTATTCAAATTGAATGTGTCATATAGCACGTGTGTTAGCTCTGGTCCATAGCTGTTAGCTCTGGTCCATAGCTCTAATGCCTTTGCATGTGGAGCTATGTTACCGATGACTTCTGGGGGCTCACATAAATGCAAATCGTCTTTAGAGTAAATAAAAATAACGTTTTTGCTTCTCACCAATACAAAGGCGGGTTGTGTCATTAGAAAGCCTACTTTCCTTAGTGGAAGCACTCTGAGCCCCCCCACCAAACGTAGTAATGGTGGGGGTACTTTTTGGCCAGAAAGGGATTTTTTTTCACTGGAGGAAAAATATTCTGTATGAGGGTTTTCTCTTGGCAATATCGGTGGAGGAGTAACTACATTTTTTTTTTCCCACGGTGGAAAAATAATCCCTTTTTGGCCAAAAAGTACCTTTTATACATGTGGTGTATAAAAGGTACCTTTTATTTTAAAACGTTCGCTCTGAAATAATATATATATATATTTCAATAGTAGAACACAATGCTTAGCCTGGCTCCTTTGGTTTCTCGTCGTATCGACCCACACCCACCTGGCTAGCCCTGTGTGTCCCAGCAGAGCCACCGTCCAGGACCGTATATATATATATATATACATACCGATGACTGCCTCGTCCATAATGAGCTCACACGGGAGATGTACTTGACTCTCAGATGGAGCCTAAGGCCCTACAAGGTCACTCCCCTCTTGTAATCCAATACGCTCTCATCCAACGCGCTTAAGTGAGCTATACTGTATATAGTGTATAGCCCTCTGATCTCTTGCACACACACACACACACACACACACACACACACACACACACACACACACACACACACACACACACACACACACACACACACACACACACACACACACACACACACACACACACACACACACACACACACACACACACACACTTTTTCACGTTTCTTTTGTCTTAATCTCTCTCTCTCTTTCTTCATGAGCGTGAAGGTAAAGAGACTCAGTGGGGAGACTAATGATGCCTCATTAACTTCAGCTAATTGGTGCTTCAACCCCTGGCTCCAGCTGTCAGTCTGCATCTCCATGCTAACTAGAGGACGTTGGGAATTAAATGGGTGTTGGTGGCGTGCGTGCATGCGTGCGTGCGTGCGTGCGTAACACGATGGATGCCACCCGTGCTTAGACACATTCGCCGAAACGCGAATGTGGGAAGTTGGGAATGAGCGATGATTCATCAAAATATGAATCATCGCTCATTTCCAGCTTCCATGCTCATTAGCATGTTTACAAAAAAATGCATAATTCCATCCAATCCAAGCCCACACGTGCTGCTCAAACTGTCTATCTGACCTCACTCTAAGCAGCCTGAGGATCATGTGTGTGAACTAAAAGGAAAGGCGAGAGGGAGAGAGAGAGACGGGCATCTTTACAGACGACCGCATGCATGGCACACTCTTTCGCACAGCGGCGAGCCGATCGGCACAGCCGAGCGGTTGGAGATATGACTCGACGCAAAAGTCATTTAATGATCTGCCGCTGCATGCAGCAGATAGCGGGCTCAGCCTGACGAGTACATTGTCACATCACACGTTTACAGGAGTGGGCGGTGGGGAAACGGTTTTCTGTACAAACTCCCAACGATTTGCAGTTACAAAATGTTAGTCATGGATGAAGAAACAAGGAAAGAAACCATACATGAGTCATGGACAACATTAAAGGGTATAACATATTACGCACATGAAGATATTTATTTTAATGTTGTTTTTTTTTAGACCTGAGGACGATTCTACAAATGCCTTCTAAAAAACATGTTTCTATGTCAGTGGTTCTCATTTTTCATGTCAAGTTCCCCCAGAATGATATGTAATTGGCCGCCGAGACCTCCATCTGAAAGTATGTTGTTCCCTGGACCTCATCCCCAGAAGCAAAGATTTGAGTTAAAAATGTTCGCTCTGAAAGAATATATATTGAAAGATCTGCGCCACATTTTCACAATAAAATAAATAAATAGCAGACCTACAAGCTCGTAGATCTGCTAAACAGCTAAAGCATAACATGATGCTTAAAACGCCAAAAAGGGTTCCCGTCCAGAATGGGATAAAACTCAAATCAAGAAGCTGAGAAAAAGGCCAGTGAAAGATATTCTTTCCAGGTTTAGTTTGGTTACACATAATATTGTGTGATCCGAAAACCTTTTGTTTGTTATATTAACATTTTTATCCAACGATTTTGTAACCCATTTTTCACCCCTGTGTCAATTATCTAATGTGATCCTGGGCTCTACACACCCTCCACCAACCTAGTCCCCTAATATATGTTTGTTATATTGAGTGCATTACTAAACATTCAAACTCGGGGGGGAAGTAAAAACAATACTTGAATGCGAGATTTAATGAATGTTTGACCCTATACAGTACTTGTAGCATATTCGATTTTGACCTTGTCACATTTGAGTTGAATCACCATATATCCCTGCTTCATCCATATTTACAGTTATTTCTCTCTCTCTCTCTCTCTCTCTCTCTCTCTCTCTCTCTCTCTCTCTCTCTCTCTCTCTCTCTCTCTCTCTCTCTCTCTCTCTCTCTCTCTCTCTCTCTCTCTCTCTCTCTCTCTCTCTCTCTCTCTCTCTCTCTCTCTCTCTCTCTCTCTCTCTCTCTCTCTCTCTCTCTCTCTCTCTCTCTCTCTCTCTCTCTCTCTCTCTCTCTCTCTCTCTCTGAACTGAATTCAGATTCAAATTAATGTGTGCTCGCTGCTAGATACAGGAGCCTGAGGTCCAGCTTTTAATACTGAGTGTTTTAAAGATGCCATGTGATAGAAAGGGTCACCGCTTCCCAATTACCCTCCGAATTGAAGATGGGGGATCTGCCTGTCTCAAACATTTGACTGTGTGTGTGTGTGTGTGTGTGTGTGTGTGTGTGTGTGTGTGTGTGTGTGTGTGTGTGTGTGTGTGTGTGTGCGTGCGTGTGCACGATGGAGGGTCACCGATGTGTGCATGCATGCACGGCGCGCACGCCATCGCACAAACACTCCCAATTCCAACCATGGTGTAAGGGGTTAGAAATAGGTCACTCTCTCCCTCTCTCTGCCATTTGACAAACTGCGACCCACTTACTCTCCCTGAATGTCCCAGCAGCCAAAAAGCCCCTGTTCCCAAATGAGACAGACACGTGCACACACACACACACGTGCACACACACACACACACACACACACACACATGCACACACACACACACACACACACACACACACACACACACACACACACACACACACACACACACACACACACACACACACACACACACAGTGAGAGAGAGAGTTCTGTGGAGACGAAGGACATGCAACGCTTCACAGGATCAGCTCTCTGTGTTGCAGCCAGCTCTGAATAATTTATGTCTGTCTTAAGACGGACGTGTCCCCAAGGTACCATCAGGCACCAAACCCTGGGCACCAAACCCTGGGCACCAAACCCTGGGCACCAAACCCTGGGCACCAAACCAGACACTAGCGCTCTTCCAAAATAATATACTTCTAACCCTCTCCATGCACGGTAGATGCCTTAACACAGGGAATTTCAATCTTTTTAAAAGGATCCCTGGCTAATAAAACGTGCACATATGCCTTAAAACATTATACTTGCCCTCTAACACCTTGATAATTTTATTTCTTTCATAAAATAGAGAATCTTTCACTCAATAAGAACGGCTTGAGTTGATGATGTCATACTGCATGTCCATGTGTGAACCAGCCCTATGGAATATATGGAATGTATGTGCTAATATTATTTTAAATATTGCATTGATGCTCATATTATCCCTAGTTGCTCAAGTTGCTCAACTTGCTACAGGAGCAGTTCCTATTGAGTGAAAGATTCTTCATTTCTGAAAGAAATAAAATATTGAAGGTGTTTTTATGTTTTGTATTTTTTGTTTGAGTTGTAGAGGGTGAATATAATGTTTTAAGGCATATTTGTCTTATTAGCCAGGGATTTTAGGGATTTTAACGTCACGGGCACCAAACTGATTGTGTCCGACTCCGAGGGATGCTGATTATGAATAGATTACATGAAAAGGTTTGAGAATTCAATGTATTTAAATGCCATAAGCCATTAATTCATAGTAGTGATATTGAAACATATGTGACCAGATTTGACTGAGAGCCTGCCATCGTGCAAATTCCAGATTTTAACCAGATTTTTCCCCCCAAAATGAGTCAGGCAGACTCTTCACATACTAGAGCATGTCTGAAATAAGTGTCAGAGCTGAAATCGACACGTAAATATGAAATAAATGCTTAACCCATTCTGAACGGGAACCCATTTTAGCATCATGTTATGCTTTAGCTATTTTTGAAAAATCGAAGAACAACTGAAATTTTTAGAATCTGATCTCAGGTCAGAATGGGTTAATCAGACCAGTGTGTGTCCAGTGGAAACCTCGTATGAATCTGATCTCAGGTCAGAATGGGTTAAACATGTAGCTAGGTGTAATGTTAGAGGCCACAGAAGTGAACCTTTCAAGCCTGTTTTCTCAACTCGCTGTTTTCTGCAAGACATACTATACTCCATATCTCCAAAACTGAACAACCAATATGTCAATTTGAAGCTATGCTTCCCTGTTTTCATATGACATGAAAAAAATGAAATCCAATGGCAGTCCCTCAGTCAAATTTGGTCACATATTGTTAATAGTCACTAGATGTTTTGTATCGTAACTGACTGAGCGATACTGTATGTCTGGCCTGAAAGTACATTGCATTTATCACCATGCGTTGTTGCACTTCCTGCATTTTGGACAGTGCTATGACATGTGACATGTGACATAATTATGGCATGTGACAGTCATGCTGGACTGTCACATTGTCACGGGACATCGGTATACTGCAACGCGACAGAGTTTTGTCCCCCCGTTGAATTTGATCCGTGTCAGTCCAGTTCTACGTTTATCGCATAATCCCTGAGCCTCGTTTTTGACAGATAATCACTTAATAAAGGCGTCCCTGGCCTGTTCCATCCTGTACCCTGAATGTACTGTCTGGGAGTGATCCTAGATATAGTAGTAGGTCTTAATCTGTGCATGTATGATGGCTGCTCTTCTTCCCACCACTGGCGCTGAGTGGCAGGCAGGCTATCTTAAGATAACCCAGTACATGGAGGTCGTACTTAACCCATTGAGACCTGAGACCAGATTATACCAAAATGTCTTCTATATCAGTGGTTCAGTGGTTCTCAAACTATTTCACGTAATTGGCTGCCGACCCCCATCTGAAAATATGCTGTTCCATGGGAACCCCCCAGACAGAAGCAAATATATGAGTTAAAAACGTTTGCTGTGAAAGAATATATATTCAAAGATTTGAGGCATGATTTCACGATTTTTCTAAAAAAAGAATAGCAGACATACAACTGCTATTTTTCAACAGCTAAAGTTTAAAATAATGGTTAAAAGCTATGAGGCGAGACGGACGCATCCTCAGGTCTAAATGGGTTAATTGGAGGTTGCCATTGGTGACAGGCGGCGATTAGACTGTCACGATGTCCTTCCACCTCATCTCCACAGTCTGACTCATTCGCTCCATGACACACTCTGTAAAGGTGCCGTATTAAGCAGACAGAGAAATAACTATGATCATATCCCTGTGTTACAAAGTCAGAGAGAGAAGGATGAGGCTGGCAGGGCACTGAGTCAGGCACCCAGAACTTGAGGAAAGTAAATCGACTCTATATGGGAGCAAAGCCAGGAGGGGAAAGAAGCGTACGGTATACCACCTATGTACTAGACGTGCTGCGGCGCGACAGCTTGGCTGACAACACTGCAGAGCTCAAGAACCTGATGTTGAATTGTGGAGGGCAGCGATCCAGGAATCGGGTGCATGCTTTTGGTTAGACATACCATTGGTCCGATATCTCAAAGACTCACCCTAACCCTAACCTCCCACGGGGCAGCACACCTAAACCTAACCTTAACCCTCTCCCAAGCCTTAACGCACCCCCTCACCAACCTTAATCCGGTCGGACCAATGCTATGTCTAACCAATGATATGTCTAACCAAAGTATGCCTCCACCAGGAATCCCGAGTTGGTATTGGCTAGACCTCACTCTCGCAGCAACTAACTAACTAAGTTACAAAGCTCATTCATTTTGGCTTCAAATCCCCTTTACAGGGAGTACCAAAATATCGTTGAGGGGGCGTCAACATAATGTGTCACGTGGTAGCGGCCGCCATACTTTTTTGGGGTTGTCTGGTTTGTTTACATTGAGCGACCATCCTATGTGCTAGTATACGTTCTTTTTCACAAAATGGTGCAGACTTGCTCAGTACAGTACATACGGTAATAATATAGTGGTACATAAAGTGGTACATATGTGCCACAGCAATTCACGTCGAGGGAATGAGCCAGAAAACGGATTTCGAGTTTCAGCTTTCCGGCATGGAGACGGCATCAATAAGGAACCCAGATTGACGAGTTTACAAAGAGATGTATGATGGCTTGGATATCGGCTGTACGGTGCACGGGGCGCAGAGACATAACGTTCAACAACAACAACAACAAAATCATCGAAGCACAGCCGTGTTTGTTCACGACATTGTCCTTGTCCTTGTCAGGTATGTCGAGCCCTGACGTTCTTGTTATCCATCCTGGTGTTGGTTCACTATGTTGTCGCCAAGAACGAGCTCAATGTTTACAAAAACAGACCACCGTCACTCTATTCTGAGTCATTTGGGCTAGAGTTTAAATCCCAGAAACAGGCCGCTAGCTTTTCAGACGCCGGCGCCGCTGCCCCCCTTGGTGACGTACACGTGTTTACACCTTATAATTATCATCCACCTTGCCCACACATAATGTGAAACATACTGCGAGAAGAATGAATGTGTTTTGCGGTTCTTTCTTACACGCGGGGCTAATCTTTTGACATGGACGTACGTTGTGTGAGTCAACAAGGCCTTGCGTGCCGCATGTTTAACCACATGAACCATGGCTGAAGCAAACGTCAACCATCA
Organism: Protomyctophum parallelum; assembly: GCF_964188405.1. NCBI lineage: Eukaryota > Metazoa > Chordata > Actinopteri > Myctophiformes > Myctophidae > Protomyctophum > Protomyctophum parallelum. The sequence continues at coordinate 16,534,947 of NC_139716.1, read as the reverse complement.
ACAGCAAGGAGCAGAGTGTCAAAATATGACACCTTGGAAGTGAGAGTGCCCCAGACAGTATAGACCTATTGGTAGCAGTGTTGTTTTTGACAGCACATTTAGATTTTAGTTTTAGTCATAGTCTCTTGAATAGTTTTCATTTAGTTTCAGTCACATTTGAGTCACCTGGAATGTTTTAGTCTAGTTTTAGTCGACTAAAATGTATTTTGGCAGGCCTTGATGCCGTCGTAATGACTGTTTTTACACTTGCTGAAACTAGCAGATTTACAAGCTCACAACGCGTTGCAGCGCGACGTGAGCTGGTAGATCTGCTATTTTCAGCATGCAACCTATTATATTATGACTTACACTATATCTCTTGTCCTAACATTTTAGTCTAGTTTTCATTTGTTTTCGTCTTAGTTTTAGTCAACAAAATCATCACTGATTGGTAGTACAGGTATTACAGGCTCTACTTTGTCTTCTCTCTTTTTGACGGTTTTATTGTAACATTATGAGAGTTCTGCAGGGAGCATAATTAGTCGTCTCTCCAATTTGTGTCCCAGCTGTCACATCATTGGCAGGAGGCACAGCACACAATTTAGTCGATGACAAGTTTAATAGTTCTTATTTTGGGATAGATAAACAGAGACAAGATTCAAGTTTTATTTTTTCCCCCAGCGGAGGCATTAACACCGTGATTAATTCAATTCGCTGCCGCATTGTTTGGACAAGAAGAGTTTAATTGTTTTCCGATTGTTTAATGCCAAAGGATATGTTCAAGATATTTATTTTGAACTGTTTTATCTGCTAAAGAAAAATGGAAGATGGAAACCCCTGATTATTTATTTCCCCCGTACACCATGCTGTCTCTAAGGCTCCTCTAGAGTTGACGCTTTGAATAAAGTACCATTGCCTAGATAGCATGTCACAATGTGTTAGGCTTTGCATAGTGAGAGAAAATGCTGAGTCGCCATGCGCACATACAGTCCCTCATCCTCTCTGCATCGACGAATGCCAAGTTGTTATTTGAGGGGGTAGAGAATATATATCATTTTAGTTTCTCAAGAAAGCGTATCTGTCCAGAATAGCTGTAAAAAGAAAAAGAAAAGCTGGAAAAAAGCCCCAATGAGATTCTTTGTACACGGATAAAAGAATCCCAAATCATATCCCAGCAGAGCAGACCAGTTCTGCAGGTACAGCACCTCCTATTTCAATCTGATAATGGAACAAGAAACCACTTTTCTTTCATTTTGCTTTCCTGTCCTTTTTTAGAGCGCAGCCAGCTGGACGTCACTGAGGAAGATCAATATAGTGTTTTCAGCGTTTACGTTTTTACAATGCGTGGGCGAGATGCACGCCAGCCGTCTCTGACGAACACACCGCTTAAGTTGCCACTCAGCGGCCTTTAATTGGAGACAGAGAGATGAGGTTGATGGATGCCCAACAATGTGCCCGCTGTACGTCATCAATATGGCCTCCATCTGACGCACGCCCGACTGCCCGTCTTCAACTTCTCGCACTCTGTTAACACGTTTTTGATCCCATTGTGTGATGCGTGTCCTGAAGCGATGCACGTACTATATGCACGCACGCACGCATGTGCACGCATGCACACACACATGCACGCACACACACACACACACGGAGTAGGTTAAGGTTACTTTAAAGCCTTTTCAAGGCTGGCAACGAGTATAACCACTCAGAGCAATTTATGAGCCCTTGTGCCTGGCGGACCAGAGATAATGACCTGTTTGTTGTTGGGTACACTATACAGTACAAGCCCCAAAACCACATGTGTTCACATGGTGTTATTTGGGCTCTCGTATACGTTGCAAGAAAGCCAGCTAGTTTACCACAGTGCTTCTTTATCCTTCAGTCAGTCAACCAACATTTGTTTTAAAACTGCTTTCATCTGGCGCACGGTGACAGTCACACCTCCTAGCGTAGGTCGACCAAGTGAGCGACAACCATGTCTTAAAACTCTTTAAGTGCCACGGACGACAAGACGTCTTATTGCCGTCTTTGTAATGGATGCCACGGACGACAAGACGTCTTTTCAACCATATTTAGAAAATTCCTCTAATCTGGTGTACAGGTGATGACATGCACATTACATGCATAATAGAATTACAAATTCTTTCTTTCTTTATAATGGGAGAATTGGCACTCAGAGCCTAAACTGGTGACCACCAGGTGGCGCTATATTGTCTTGGGTTGGTTTGCGAACATATACAGCACACAGAAAATATCCGGTCAATGTAATTCCAAGAGTATCGAAATGGACCCTTATCCCATTTTGGGCGAGAACCCCTTTTGGTGTTTTAAGCATTTTTGTTCTACTTTAGCTATTGAAAAATAGCAGATCTATAAGCTCGTAGCTACGAGCTACGAGCTTATAGTTCTGCTATTTTTGAAAAGTCGTGAAAATGTGGTGCAAATCTTTGAATATACATTTCAGAGCGAACATTTTTAACTAAAATATTGGCTTCTGGGGGGGTCCATGGAACTACATATTTTGAGATGGGGGTCCGTGGCCCAATAGAGATAATTCTGGGGGTCCTACATTTTAGGATTTCGAAGACTTTTTTTAAATCGACCTCAGTCCAAAATGGATTATATGGGTAACACTGTAGATTAAACTGTGTAGGCGGAAGAGGCGACAGGTGGAGTGTCATACAGTAGCAGAGTTCCCGGACTAATGGTTCACATTAGAATTCAATTAAATCTGTTTCTGACAATTAGAGTCAGAGCTGTCAGAGCTAAATGTGTTTGAGATGGTATTTTTGGACATTTTGCACCGGGCCACGGCATCGCTGTATAAATGTAGTACTTGAAATACAGAGCATGTGGCAAGCTAAGATTTTAGCTATAGTTATACTGTATGACAAAAGAACAGATTAGTAAACATTATTGAAAGCCATCCACAGTCATTTAATATGTACGGTATGTGCTTGGCAAACGGGAAGGATAGGCCAGATTCCATCCTTTTGATCTTATATCAGATACATGGCAAAGATCATTCTTGTTCTGAGAGAATTGTCTCCCCCTCTCTCCTTGACGCGTGCCAAGAAGATCAGAATAACCTTCCCTTAAGCTCCAGCTCCATCACAATGAAGCATTTTGTTTTGTTATCGCATTAGAGTAAATGTCAACCTGTGGCAGACCCAGGCAAAATTGTTTAATGCATTTGTACTGCAGGCTTGGCCTCAAATGACTCCAGGTTCTTAACACATTTTGGACTGAGGTCGATAAAAAAAGGCTTCTGAATTCTAACAGTTTTCTGAAAAACCTACAGTATGTTTCTATGTGTCAGTGGTGCTCAACTTTTTTCATGTCAAGGACCCCCAGAATTATCTGTATTTTGCCACCGACCCCAATTTGAAAGAATCTGAAAGAATATATATTCAAAGATTTGTGCCACACTTTCACTTTCACTTTAAAAAAAATATTTTTCAATAGCTAAAGTGAAACATAATGCTTAAAACACCAAAAGGCGTTCCCGTCCAAAATGGGTTAAAGAAGCATTGTCCCCCCCCCCCAAAAAAAAATACATAAATAAATAAAAATATGAATAAATAATAATGAAATGTTTAGGAATACAAATAGTTTAATCTCCACTACGCAGATCAGCTATTTAGCCGTTTGGCCTGTGGGTGAGTAGGTGAATTGGAATTTAAATGTTGTTGTTGAGGTATTTGTAGCAGTACATTTGCACATAAATTGAATTTGTCCTCTAGCCATTTACCCATCCTAACTATTATGAGCAGTGGACACTATGTTATCACATTCTTGGCGGGAACCCCTTTTGGTGTTTCAAGCATTATGTTATACTATAAAAAATACTATAAAAAATAGCAGATCTACAAGCTCATAGCGCGGCGCTACGAGCTTGTAGTCCTGCTATTTTTTTTTTTATCGTGAAAATGTGGCACAAATCTTTGAATATATTCTTTCACAATGAACATTTTAACTCATACCTTTGCTTCTGGAGGGTCCCTGGCTGAAACTACATATTATCAGATGGGGGCCTGCGGCCAAATACAGATAACTGTCAGGATTTAGAAGACATTTGTAGAATCTGGTCACAGGTCGAAATGGGTTAACACAGTGCCCACGGGGGAGAGGTTAGGGACACTCAGACACAGATTGAATCACGTCAATTAACATCAATGTTGGGTCAGAGATAATATTGCCTGTCTGTCTCAGTCCACAGCAGCATTTCTCATTCTAGAAGAGAGAGGCACTATAACAGTATGTGTATAATCCACCTCCATGCCTTCTTCTTTGATTGATTTTTTTTTTTGTCGACTACCATTTTTCACTGACAAAAACTAAATGGAAACTAAATGAAAACTAAGCTATGATGACTATAACTGAGACTAAATGTATTGACAATTTAAAAAACTAGACTAATATGTTAGGAAGTGACTATAGTGGACAAGAGATCCAGCTAGTATAAGTCATTTTACACTTGGTTGCATGCTGAAAATAGCAGATCTACAAGCTCACAATGTGAGCTTGTAGATCGGCTATTATCAGCGAGTGTAAAATCAGTCATTACGACGGCATACGGTTAAGGTTAGACCCGACAAAATACATTTTAGTCGACAAAATCAACTGTAGATTTAGTCGACTAAAACTAGACTGACACTAAAACATTCCAGGTGACTAAAATGTGAAACTAAATGAAAACTATTCAAGAGAGACTACGACTAAAACTAAAATCAAAATTTGCTGTCAAAATCAACACTGCACCTCGGTGTCTCCATCTCCTTGCTAACTTTCTTCTACCTCCAGACGAGCTACTCTTTATCGTCAGAACTCCGCAGCCATTAAAAGCTTTGCAAAGACCAAAGGTCACCCGAAGTGCTTTACAAGATTAATTCAAAAAGACGTAGATCTAATATATATATATATATATTCTGTGAAAGTATGAAACAGCTGTGGTTGTGAAAAAAAAAAAGAAAGTTGCCTAAACTGAAACCCACTGCGGCAAATGTGTTAAAAACTTGAACTCGGAGAGAGGCTATTTTAGCTGACTTTTATTTTAGCATACAGTATATTGTTTTACACATTGGGACGGGGAGGAGAGTGAAGGCAACGTATATATATATACGGCAAATGTTCACCTATATAATTATGAGATGTCCCAAAATAGGGACGCTAGAGGTTCATGTGGTTATAAGTATCCGTCACGCAGCTCCCCGATCAATTTAAGGAGAGGAGAGCGAAGGTGACGGCGATTCTCTACGGTGGAAATGCAGAGACACAGCTGCAGAGGGAAGGGAGGAGAGGTTCTGGGGGCGGGTGCACTGGTGGGAAAAAAATACTTACATTTTCTACTTGATAAAAGTATCAATGCTGCACTATAGAAATGCTCTGTTACAAGTAAAAGTCTGGAATTAAGTTGAGTAAAAAAGTATTGGCATCGGAATGTACTTTAAAGTACCAAAAGTGCCGTGCTACGAGCTTTTCTTTTAATCGTGAAAATGTGGTGCAAATCTTTGACTAGATATTCTTTCAGAGCCAAAGTTTTAAACTCAAATCTTTGCTTCTGGAGGGTCCCTGGCTGGAACTACATATTTTCAGATGGGGGTCGGCGGCCAAATACACATATAATTCTGGGGGTCCTTGACATAAAATAGATTGAGAACCAATGACATAGAAACATGAGTTTTTCTGAAAACTGACTGAAAAATGATTTAGAAGATATTTGTAGAATCGAACTTAGGTCTAAATGGGATAATCGGGGACTAGACTATTTGACGTGCAATGATATTTTTCCACAAATGAGTCTTGAAAAATGGGGTGTCGTCTTATAATGAGAGTTGTCTTATATTCGGGACAATACGGTAGTAAGCTAAAGTTTTCAAATAATTGTAGTGGAGTAACAGTACAATATCTGGATCCGAGATGTAGTGGAGTAGAAGTAAAAAATCACACCCGTGTGAACTGAGTGGTGCAACTCCCCTCTCCCCCCCTACTCTCCTCTCTCTCTCTCTCTCTCTCTCTCTCTCTCTCATTAGCATTCAACAGTGCAGCACTAATACTATCTCTCTCTCTGTTTCTGGCACAACAGCGCCCCTACTGGTACTCATAGTCATATACTGGTGCTCATGGCCACATAGGTGAACACATAGGTGAACACGGACATTGCTGTTCCTTGGAGTGGTTGCACCACTCAAAAAAGCATTGGAAATACTCAAGTTAAGTACAAATATCTCAAAACTGTAGTTAGGTACAGCACATTACATTACATCACTAGTGGTGGAGGGGGGGGCAGCACAGTGCAGCACTTAGAGTGAGACTCACTCACCTCTCTGTCAAATTGAGTGTATAGAGGTCACTTGTTACGAATTTATATCTCAGAAGTGGAGAGACTATCGGGGGAGCGACTTACAAGAAATCCATTCACGCACGCAAGCACGGTACACACACACACACACACACACACACACACACACACACTCACGCACTGCACACACACACTCACGCACGCTCCGTTCCGCTCTGCTTTCATGGTGTTGGCAATATGCGTATCGAACGTTTGATTAACTTTGTCTTATAGGTCCACACATCCAAACGATATATGATGTCACACAGAGAGAGAGAGAGAGAGAGAGAGAGAGAGACGGAAAACGCATGGATCAAACAGAAGACTATAACCCTGAGGGGGCGTGTGTGCGTGCGTGCGTGCGGTGTGTGTGTGTGTGTGGGGGGGGGGGGGGGGGAAGGGGGGGGAGTACTACGTGGAAAAAGTACTACATTGAATTACTTAAGAGAAAGTATCAATACTGCAATGTTTTTTTTTATCAAAAACTTTATCCCACGATTTTGCAACCCTTTTTTCAATGCAATGTAGAAATACTCTGTTACAAGTAAAAGTCCGGAATTCAAAATGTACTTGAGTAAATAAAGTACAAAAGTATCAGCAGCAAAATGTACTTAAAGCGCCAAAAGTAAAAGTACTCATTGTGCAGAATGTCCCATTTCAGGTTTTCAAATGTATAAAGAAATCTTTTGAAAATAGCCGATCTACAAGCTCACAATGGCCGGAATGTGGAGTGTTTTGTAATAAATAATCAAAATCCCCAAAGTAACTAATAGTAACCAAAGTTTTCAAATAAATGTACTGTACGGGAGTAGAAGTATTGAAAATTGGAAATACTCCAGTAAAGCAAAAGTAGGCCTGCCCCAAAGTAAGTACAGCTACTTGAGTAAATGCAGGGACATGCACACATAGACATCAAAGGGGGCTTCATCCCCTGCCCTTTTACCCGTCTGTAAAAATAACTGCCCTCTGCACACGAATGCAGCATTTACTACATGGTGAAAGAAATGCAAATGCAACACTCCTCTCCTTTCCATGCCATTCCGGAAGGCAGCGCTCAGGAGAATAGCTTTTTTCCGAAGTCTACAGAAGTTGGAACGCACCATTTTGCGTTGAACAAATTTGTTTCGAAACCCAGCTGGGTTGCGCCCTGAAAATAGCTGATCCACAAGCTCTCAACGCGTCGCGCTGCGACACTCTCTGCACGTGCCTGAGTAAATGTACTATCGAGTAAATGTGCTATCGAAAGTGCAAGATGAAACTTGAACATTCGCTGAATTATTGAACATTAATCCGACAGGAAGCGGGCCAGGGGGGTGGACACATCACAGCCGTCGCTATCTCAACTGTCAGCTGTTCTTCTTAAAATGGCAACTGTAGATGTCAGGGGGATGATGGGAGGGAGGACTATATCCGCACTTCTGAGGACGGATGGAGACGTTTTAGAGAAAGTGTCTTACGAAGACGCCACAGTAAAAGCCAGAGCGCTAAAAGCCATAGGGTGTGTCGTGTGTGTGTGTGTGTGCTGTGTGTGATGAGTGACTGACGGTCGCAAACGATACAGAGACACCTCCCTGACAATAACGCAGAGACATCTTGTTTATTTTTGGAGCACAATGCTTATATGAAACGATTTTAAGATGACCCCATGTTATTCTCCATAGAGAAATTACCCGTGAACCAGGGGAATCGAGGGGACGAGCGAGTCACGTCAGGACTGGCGATTAAGGCATTAAGTTCCTAAAACGGACGTGCCCCCTCCCCCCCCCCCCCCCCCCCCCCCTTGGTGATGGAAAACATATTTTTTATGGAAAAAATGTGGCGCTTTCTTTCGTCAGCCGCGTGCACAATTTTTTTGCTAACCTCCCTCACTAATAGGACTATGTTTACAGTAACCACCAGTATACATGCAGCAGCAGGTGGATTGCTCAATCTCTCTGAAATCATGCTCCAGAGACATCTATGATAGCTCGGGCCGTTCGCTACACATAGACCAGACCACGCACCAACAGTCCTGCTCACGAGCATCCTGCAGTTCACACACACACCCTCAGCACTCCCACTCTCTGTGACGACGGGGGGGAGCGAGCAGCAATGCGTCGTGAGTATTTGAAGTGCATCCGACGAGCCCTTAGTACCACGGGGAACAAACAGTACAGAATGCGAGGTCTGTTCTTCTCTGTGATCAATGAGGTTAAGTGAATGCTTTACCGAGACAATCGTTGGACAAAATAAATACACAACAAATCCCCCGTGAAGCATGCAGACCTGCAGTTTTCTGAAAAGACCTACGTATGTTTCTATATCAGTGGTGCTCAAACCTTTTCCTGTCAAGGATCCCCATGAATTATATATGTATTTGGCCCGCAGAGCCCCATCTCAAAATGTTTTGTCCCAGGGACCTCCTTAGAAGATTTTAAGTTACACGTTTAACACGTTTTCGCGATTTATTTAAAAGAATAGCAGATCTACAAGCTCGTGGCACGGCACTCGGTGCCGTGCCACGAGCTTGTAGAGCTGCTATATTTTTCAACGGCTAAAGTTTCACAATAACAAAAGTGTTTAAAAGTGCTATAAGGTTCCAGGTCTCGGCGGGGCTAATGGAGCTCTCTGCGACGCAGTGTGGAGAGAGGCCTGACGTCTCCGTCTGACTTCTCCTTCTGTCCTCTAATTGCTTCTGGACCTATTGATTATCCACGGGCCATGCCACCCCCTCACAACCCCTCACACCTTTTCAATGTGATCTCTTCACACCACGTGTAATCCCCTTCGCCCGGCTGCCCAGAGCCACTCGTCTGCCGTGTCTGTGATGTGATTAGCGGTATTGATTAGTGCGTGTGTGCGCGCGTGTGTGTGTGTGTGTAGTCTCGCATATAGCCAGACAACTATTACAATCTCCGAATGCTATATAGAGAGAGTCTGGAAGACTGGAACTACACCTCCTGAAATCCGAATAAGGAATAAGGGCCTTTCTCAGCCCTTATATTTAGTCTTAGTTTTAGTCATCAGTCATCATCGTTTGCATTTAAGTTTCCATTTCGTTTTCGTCAGTGACAAAAAGGTATATTAGTCGACGAACACTTTTCATCATATAGTCGAGGAAATCAACACAGCTGCACATGCTAGCTTTGCTCATTCAGCATGCAGATGACATTAGTTCGCTCTCCAAGCGCTGCTTTTTTTTCCTCTCTCTTTCTGCCAAACGGGTGTTAATGGCGACATGCACCACTGGTGATGAGGCTGTCAGCCAATGATGTTAACGTTAATGACAGTTCATTGCATTCAATATGTTCTCGAAATAAGACTTGTTCACTGTGTGGTGGCCTCAAACTTCACATACAGTATAGGCGGCCATATCTCCCTCCCCCAAAAACATTCCTATGCAGCACTATATGCATTTCCTCTCAAAACCAAGAGCCTGATTTTAGACCGTGATTGTAGTCTCCAGATTTCGCTTACTATTCCATTTTATCGTACTATGCTGCACAATGCTAACGACACAATTCCAAACATTCACGTTTACAAAAATAACTACTACTACTACTACTAAATATATCAGTGGTTTTCAACCCTTTTCATGTCAAGGCCCATCATTTATTTTTGGCATTTGAGCCACGGACCACCATTTGATTAGATTCAGCCTCACAGACCCTATCGTAGAATATTTTGTTGTCATATAATTGACGTTGGTACCATAGGAGAGTGTAGACTTCTTGTAAATTAAGTAATGCAGCTGTTTAACAATAATTTTACGGGTCCATTTGGTTTCATTTTGTTTCATTTTACGCTCTCAAGAGTTAAAGATCTAATAAGGGTCCATTTGGTTACCAACTCTATCATTTAACTGTTTGTATGCATTATATATTTCACTTGCATTATATATTTCACTGGTTGAAAATCACTGAAATATATATGCATGCGCAAAACCCCCTGCATGGTTATGAGCGCACGCACGCACGCACGCACGCACGCACGCACGCACGCACGCACGCACGCCACGGAGCCGTGTTGGAGCTCACATCCTCACTGCACTCACTGCAGGCCTGCAGGTGTGTTTCAGCAGCGTCTTGTTCCAGAGTTCCCATTACCAGACATCCCACCATCAGAACACACTCTCTCACAAGCAGAACCTCCCCAGACACCACCAACCAACCAACCTCCCTAGCTCCTCCCTAGCTATATAACAAACAGTTATATAGAGTGCATCCACTGCGGAAAGTATAGGCTTTCCAATAACACAAGCCGCCTTTGTATCGGTCAGTAGCGAAAACGTTATTTTTGTTTTCGCGACAGTCGAGAGGCTGGTCTGCATTTCATGCCGAGCACAGGAAGATGACCATATATAGCTCTAAGTCTAATGCAAAGGCATTAGAGCTATGGGCCAGAGCTATACCTCCTCCCCCCACATCTCTCTCCCTCTCGCAGTTTCTCTGTTCCTCTCTCTCGGGTCCCTGAGGGAAATTAGGAGGCCTCTATTCCCAAGCAATTAAATGCTACTGCTCGTCCCTCTGTGTGTGTGTGTGTGTGTGTGTGTGTGTGTGTGTGTGTGTGTGTGCGTGCGTGCGTGCGAGAGAGGGAGAGAGTATCCCAGAAGGACATGATGGGGGAGGGGGAGCTTCATGGTGAGAAGAGTGACTACATCTAAGTCTTCCTCCATCTCCTCGTCGATTGGGCCCTGACAGTATAACGTTGGCCAATCAGGGCACGCTGCCACAGTCACTGGTCCAATCATAATAGTCACCTCCGCTCAACCAGCAAAGTTGGTGGTGCTTTCTTATTATTGTACAAAAACATTATTCAACCTGATCAGTTGTACTGTTTCTACACCATATACTGTCCATGCCTAATAGAAACAAACTGTTCAGTATCACCCGTATTGCTTCCAAGATCATCGGACTTCCCACACCAACAATTTCTGATATGAACAATAAGGCCATCACACAGCTAGCACTCTCAATATCACGTGACACGGCATCACTTTTTCAACCTCATGCCACCAGGACAAAGAATCAAAGATACAGAACCTTGCCATGGAAAAAGGTCCGTTTTAGTAGGAGCTTTGTCCCCTCGGCCATCGCGGCACATGGTAAATGGTGCATTTATATAGCGCCTTTATCCAAGGCGCTTTACATAGATTGTGCATTACATTCACCCATTCACACACACATTCATTCACCGACGGAAACCATGCAAGGCACCAACCTGCACATTAGGAGCTCAAGGACACTTCGACGCCAACTCTGGGGGAGCCCGGGTTCGAACTGGCAACCTTGCGGTTACCATCGGGCCACTCTACCCCTGAGCCAATGCCGCCCTCTAAATTAAACAAACTGCCCCACCGATAAGGGTTCTGTACACAGTGGGGACCTAATGTTTTTGTTTTGTCTTGGTGTAAAGTAATTTGTTTTGCTGTGTGTGTTGAACAGACCTGTGAAGATGAATATCCTTCGGGGAGTGTGAGTGTGAGTGTGTGAGAGAGAGAGAGAGAGAGAGAGAGAGAGAGAGAGAGAGAGAGAGGGGGGGGGCGGGGGGAGAGAGAAGCGAGCTTATCCAGAGCATTTTGTGTGTGACTAAACAAGACACAGACAGTCTTGTGCAAATTGCACAATTGTTATTTTAATCGTCTCATGCTAATAAAGAGGGCAGCTTCAAGGACAAAAACTGGCACTTGTCGCAAAAGTACTGTAAGTATAGCCATGAATGTGTGTGTGAGAATGGGTGAATGTAATGCACAATCTATGTAAAGCGCCTTGGATAAAGGCGCTATATATAAATGCACCACAGCTTTCCGATTCTCTGAGAAAAAGGCAAATGGAGCCTCCAGAGGAACAGAGAAAAGGAGTCCTACCTTCTTCTTGTTGGTGGGGCAGATGAAGAAGCTGGTCACAATGATTTGTGTTCCTGGCATCAGGTTGAGTTTAGTGTACGTGGTCCCATAGTCACTGGACCTACAATGCAATGCACAAGGACAAGAAGAAATAGAGTCAGTGAACTTTGAAAGTGACTATTTTGTACATTTCAATTATTTTTAGCTTCATGAACTCGGTGGAATAGAAACCGAGTGAATTAATGTGACCAGATTTGACTCATTCTTTCAAAATTAGTTAATATCACAGGCAGACTCTTCACATACTAGAGCATGTCTGAAATAATTGTCAGAGCTGAAATCGACATGAAAATATGAAATAAATGCTTAAACATGTACTGTAGGTGTAATGTTAGAGGCCACAGAAGTGAACCTTTCAAGCCTGTTTTCTCAACTCGCTGTTTTCTGCAAGACGTTACTCTTCCATATCTCCAAAACTGGTGGGTCAAACTGAACAACCAATGACGAACCAATTAAATGAAGCTATGATTCCCTGCTTTCATATGACATGAAAAAAAATCCAATGGCAGTCCCTCAGTCAAATTTGGTCACATTTGACAGAACCAGATTACAGCTGGAATTAAATACATTTTGTCCAGACAAAGGAGCAACAAACTATCCCTTGTTGTGTCTCAAAATGCTCCTATGGGCCTTATATCAGCTCTCTCTCTCTCTCTCTCTTTCACTGTAATACAACCTTGCACCACCTCTGCTCCTTCTAACAATCCTTATAGTGACAAGATCAGCCAGACAGCCAGACGACACACCTGTGTGTGCGTGCGTGCGTGCGTGCGTGCGTGCGTGCGTGAGTGCGTGCGTGCATGCGTGCGTGCGTGCGTGCGTGCATGCGTGCGTGCGTGCGTGCGTGCGTGCGTGCGTGCGTCTGGCCAGATCTCTATGCCAGACCCATTATGTATGTCAGGAGATCAAGTGCACCAGATGCCAAAAGATCAAAAGGTCATGGAGTGGCTCTTAACCCATTTAGGCCTAAGGCCGATTCTAAAAATGCCTTCTAAAGCCTGACCTAAGTTTTCTGAAAAACTTCAAATATTTATATAGCAGCATCAATTTTTTTTCAGCCTCTTAGACCCAAAACGTAGAATATGTTGTTGTATATGTTGTTGTCGTTGGATAATATTCTCATATTCACATACAATATCTGGAACTCCCAGAAAACTGCAGGTCTGCTGCCACTCTTTTTTCTTTTTATATTTCTCTTTTGCACTGGAATTTAGGGGTGGTTGATTCACTCAAATTTCGCAATTTTAATGCCACATTATAAATATTCTGAATATATTTATTTTATTATCTTATTATTATTTTTTTTTTCATGTCAGAATGACTGATTGGTGATATCTGGTTCGTGGTTTATATTGCTTATAATTGTTTTAAAATGTTCCAGTATAAAAAAACTGTAATTTTTACTTATTTTGTTTTATGATGGCTATACTAGGAGCTAGCAGCGTTACTATTTCTCCAATTCTGCCAAGTAAAGTCAAACAGGTGAAAGACAGGGTCGATCTGCAGTTCCCTGGTCCCTGAGGTGAGACGGCAGATGTGTTCATCTTCCTGGCTGTGTGCTGTTTAACCTGGATCAGTCAGGGCCATGGGGAGTACATCCAGCACTGACACACAGGGATCAGTGCTTAACTCAAAGCCCGGCTCCACTGGCTGGCTAGCTGGCTACAGTATGGTAGCTGGCCGGCAGGGTGGGGTGGGGGCAGGTAGGGGGGGTCAATAGGTCTAATTACCACATAAAGACCTGAGATGATTTAAGATAAAAAGTGTGTGTCTGTGTGTGTGTGTGTGTGTGTGTGTGTGTGTGTGTGTGTGTGTGTGTGTGTGTGTGTGTGAGTTGACATGAGTCAACAGTCTGTCTTGAGAGACTTGAGCTCTGAAGTAACAACAGCATACAGTGCAATATGTAAGGAGGACACCATCTGACCTGGTTGGTTACTGTGTGTGTGTGTGTGTGTGTGTGTGTGTGTGTGTGTGTGTGTGTGTGTGTGTGTGTGTGTGTGTGAATTCTTATTATTGCAAGAGTGAAATTCAGCCACGGTTATTGTTCCATTTGAAATAACTATTGTTCCAGTATATGTGAGTTCCGCTATAGGGCACTGTGGCAGAAGAGGGCAAAAGGAGAGAAGAAGAGAGTGAGATAAAGGAACGCTGCTTCGTTGAACCCACACAGTGTAGAACGTCATTGTTTGATGTACACATCGTAGTACAATAGTCTATAGTGCAGTAGGCCTACTTTCAGAGTTAAAAGAAATCCGCCGGAAGACGTATTATACAACTAGGTCATTATATTAACATACTCCATATATTACACCCATATTGAGTTCACAATAATGAACAACACATCCACGTCATCAGCGCCCATACCCGAGGTGGGGTTGGCGAAAGGGCCTTTCTGTGTGGAGTTTGCATGTTCTCCCCGTGTCCCCTAGGGTAGGTACCCTCAGAAAAACATGCCATAGTCCTGGTCTCTAAACTACCTCCCCCTGGCCAGCCGGGGCGCCTGATAGAGGGGAAAGGAACTGGTCGGAATAACGTGTTCCTTCCACGTGCTACGTCCGGCCGGGGAAACTCTCCCCTATCAGGTGAAAAGAAGCAGCTTGGACTCCTCATGCATAGAAGGAAGCATGAGGCCAGGACTACATTATATAATTGACACTGGGTGAAAAAATGGGTTACAAAATTGTGGGATAAAACATAAAAAATACAAAATAATAGACAACAAACTACAATAAATGCACTTATTATCTTCTTCTTCTTCTTGTTTAGGAAAGAATCACACCAGTGTGAAGAGAGGGGCACACTTATCATCCTACATCATCCCAGTCCGGGCCAATCACAAGTTGCGTCCTCACTTTTGTCTTCAATGTTTGTGTTACGCAATGTTTTTGGTGTTTACACGAACAATTCAAATTGTCCATTCATTGTCAAAGGCAAAAAAACGTTGGACACAGGAAAAATAAGTCCCAAGAAGACAGACAAGACACCTTGGGGGGGAAAGAAAATGGTGCTTTCTGCCACTACGCTTGAGGAAGCACAGAGATGCGTCTGTACTTCAGGACGACGTATAGGGCACTGATTTCCGTCCTGACGTCCTCGTACGTCAAGGCCTCTTGCAGCACCTCGACACCTCTAGGAAGACAAATGAAGAGCATCGGCCCGGCATACTGAGAGAGTGGAAACGGGGTGATGCAAGCAAACGGACAGGACTGGACGTGCATCCGCTGCGTGCAGGAAGACATCATTTCTTAATCTCCTAAATGCGTGCCTCGTACAAAACCACACGCATCAAGGAAAAGGAGTCCTGAAAAAGTGCTGAGCCCCTTTGCTTGTACAAGAACAAAGAAAGACTGTGTGATGAAGCCGCCACACAGATCCTCACACGCGACTAATGGATTTCGTTTTGCATGTCACACGCGCAGTGGTGGAAAAAAGTACTCAAATGTTTTACTTAAGTAAAAGTATCAATACTGCAAAAGTAAATGCCCGGAATTAAAAATGTACTTGAATTGAGGTATTAAGTACCAAAAGTAGAAAGTACGGCAAAATAGCATAAAATGATTTGCCTTTTAGTTCTACTGGATCTCTTGTCCACTAGTCCCTTTCTAACAATTTAGTCTAGTTTTTATTTGTGGATGAAATTGCCAATATATTTAGTCTTATACCCGTAGTTTTAGTCATCATAAGTTTTCACTTAGTTTCGATTTAGTTTTCGTCTGTAAAAAAAGGTAGTCGACGAACATTTTTCGTCATAGTATGAGTCGACGAAATCAACACTGGTAAAAGTAGACACAAGCTTTGCTGTATTCTCCACATTGTTGTTGTCGAGCATGGATGGTGCCAGATGTGGCTCTTTATAACAATGAGCAGCTGTCAGCTGGTCGTTGTGATGATCGGCCGCATGTTGACTGCTACAGTAGTTGATTTGCGGTGGGAGAATTAAGGCCATTGTGCCTCGCAGAAGCAAGACAAAATCTGGGGTTGCTTTATGGAGACGTTCAACTGGCAGTTATCGGCAAACCCAAATAATTGTTCCCAATAGGGTATACAAATGGCATATACAAACGACAGCTTATATGGTTATAGCCGTCTAATCGTTGCCATCTTTCTTTTTTGAAATAGCGGCAAATTAGCTTCAGAGGGAGGCTTCTGATTTATCAGCAGCAGGAAGGTAATTGCACCAAACCAGCATTAGAAATACTGCTGAAGGGGTTGCCGTTAATGTTAAAGGTGATTCCATTAATGTTGATTTACTGCCATTTAATGTGTGACAACACAAACGCAATGCCAAGAGATCGCACACATTCTACAAGTGTTTGCGGACAATAAAGTCTCAGATGTATTGTGCAAAAAGCTTTTATGGCCTTGTTCCACAAACTGATCGCGGTATGTACGAGTGTGGGAGAATGTATAAAGGGCCTTTCAAAACGGGAAGCGAGGAATGCAGGCGTTGTTGCCTGGACCAACGACAGGTCTCCTCCAGGTCTGCTCAAGAGGGGCGCAACAACGCAAGCGTAGACAAAAAGAAGAAGATAAACAGTACCCAGGTCTGGTGAAACGAGCCCGCGCGCAACAAATTCACGGGACCGCGCTCACGTAAATACGCTTGCGTTGTCGCACCGCGACTGCTCCCCAGTGCTCCGCGCAAATACGTAGGTCTCATTGAAAGCACTATCAGATATTGTGTACATTCATTGTGCATAAAACATACATTTACATTATTACTGATTGTACCAGTGTTGATTTCGACAGCACATTTGGATTTTAGTTTTAGTCATAGTCTCTTGAATAGTTTTAATTTAGTTTTAGTCACATTTTAGTCACCTGGAATGTGTTAGTGTTAGTCCAGTTTTAGTCGACTAGTCCACAGCATTGTGAGCTTGTAGATCGTCTATTTTCAGCATGCAACTAATTGTAAATTGACCTATACTGGATCTCTTGTCCACTAGTCCCTTCCTAACATTTTAGTCTATACGATCCGATACCGATGTGGCATTTTCATGGCCGATATCGATATGCTACCAATTATAAAGTGCATCACAAATATTTTGTATTATATTCAAATGTTTTGATTCAAGTCACAACCAAGCTTTTCAATACACTACAGACTGGTGAACAGATCTTGTACAATCCAGTGTTGTTTTCGTAGACTAAAATTACCTTTTTTCACTGAAACTAAATGAAAATTAAGCTATGAGACTAAATATTTGACGATTTTGTCAACAAATAAAAACTAGACCAAAATGTTAGGAAGAGACTAGTGGACAAGAGATCCAGTATAGGTCAATTTACAATTAGTTGCATGCTGAAAATAGACGATCTACAAGCTCACAACGCTGTGGGCTAGTCGACTAAAACTGGACTAACA
>NC_139716.1:16344882-16512382 GCF_964188405.1 Protomyctophum parallelum | reverse complement strand
GTATGCACCCCCCCCCCCCCCCCCACACACACACACATCTATTTAACTTTTTAACTGATGGGTTCATGCTCAACCTTGAAGGACATCCTCCGTCTGGTCTGGTTACAGGCCAAACACAACACAGACGACTCGTAAATGCAGAAGTGTACACATGGCGCAATAAATCTGTTTATACAGCTCAATAAGCCGATGCGTATTGATGGTCCATTTTCACTGTGAGACGAGGCAGAGTGGCTGTTATTTTAAAAGGACAACAAGGCACGGCTGATCATATTACATTCCTCCTGAGGTATTTATTTTCATTTTATTTAAAGAGAAAACAAGGTGAGCCGTGCAGTTTGCCTCCAAATTAAAATAAATACAAGGCCATTTGGAATCCACTCAAGGACACTTTGAGACCCACTGGTGTAGCAGAACGAGTGTTTCCAGTGAGCCAACATGCACTATTGATGATATGCACACGGCGGCCATCTTGCCAGCAAGGTGCTACCTGGGTGCAACTTCCCATAGACAGCCCATTCATCCAAACAGAAAGGTCCTATCCAGTTGTATTAAATAACGTCAAACTCACCAACAATGGAGCTGTACGGAAAGCTTGAATTATCCACTTTCTATCTGCAATGTGTTTGTTTCATAAAAATCCACTGTAGACATGTTATGAGCTATACTCCCTGTCAAGAAATTCCTTGCAGATGATTGTTTTTGTAAATGCTGGAGTTTTGAAGTGCAATACAATAAAAATAGGACTTTTCTGTCTGGATGAATGGGCTGTCTATGGGAAGTTGCACCTAGGTAGCACCTGATTGGAACAGAGCCTTCATTAGTATCATGGGTAACACCTGTGAATGAAGTAGGGAAGTAGGCCCAAGTTCTTTCCAAAATGCTGCATTATACTGTAGAGTAGAGTAGACCACCTCTGGGTTCTCTCACTTCTCTGACATCATAGGCTAAAACAAACAGCATGGTGGAGCTGTCCGTGGTGCTGAGATTGAACCACTGCCTCCATTCTGGCTCCCCAACAACTTATTTTTGGGGGACTTTTTTCTGAGCCTAATTCAGTTCATACCAGGGATGTGAATTATCGATGAATGCATTCATATAATTGATAATTTGATAAGGTTATCGATTGATTAACCGGTTAGTTGAGTGGCATTTTTGTAAAAAAAGGAAAATCTAAGAATCTTAATTTCCCTCAATGTCTAATGTACAAATCTACATTTAGCTGATATACAGAAATAATACAAAAGGCATATTATATTCCTTAATCAAATATTAGTTTGACCATTGACGACACAGGGCCAGGCAAAGGCATCTTTGTGTGTGCGTTCCTCGACCACACGCGCACAGACAGCATTACATTCACAGAAAACCACCCAATGATAGAACCGCATACGATTAATTACGATGAGTTATTCAATGTTAACGACTACAGACTCATTTCTTATCGGCGATTAATCGATTAACTATTAACATCCCTAGTTCATATACAGTGCAGAGCAGGGTTTCTCAAAGTGGTTTCAACTGTGTGCATTAATTTGAATGTTGTGGTATATTATACATGATAAATATAACAATAGTAAATTATCGTTATTATGCAAACAGTCTTGTAAGGCTTATCGCATACTGCCATCTTTAAATGTCAAAATAATAAAATATCATAGATATATATAGTGCAAAGTAACAATGTCAATTAGGGGTGTCGTGTGGATGGAAACGAAAGTCTGCATAGCGGTGCCCTGGGCCAAAACAGATTGAGAGAGAGAGAGAGAGAGAGAGAGAGAGAGAGAGAGAGAGAGATATTGGCATGCAACAAATGGTCCGGCCGGGTTGTCATTGTCAGACATTAGAGGCCATGTGGTAATGTGCCCTCGGGTCGCCCCTTGCCTCCAGTTCAGCGTTCAATCTTATTTGTGTAACTGCCTCGTCGTCAGGCCTGGACTCTGACTTTGACCCTGAGGTATAGTGAGATATGCAGTGAGAGGTGGGCTGAGAGAGAGAGTATAGGGGTGAGAGATAGTGAGAGGGGGCTGAGAGAGAGAGTATAGGGGTGAGACGTAGTGAGAGATAGTGAGAGGCATAGGGAGAGGTACCAGGGAGGTATTACAAGTGATACAAAGCGATAGAGAGTGAAGGAGGTTAAGTGAATTCCCCCTGAGTGCCTCTCTGTTTGAGCTAGAAGCAAGCAAGATGGAGACCAGTGGAGTGTGACTGGCAACACACACACACACACACACACACACACACACACACACACACACACACACACACACACACACACACACACACACACACACACACACACACACACACACGTCAGAAGATATAGGAGGAGACAGAGTCAGTCTGACAGCCAATTAAGATCTCCCTCTATAGGGGGGGGCTCTTTCTCTGCCTGTCAGCTGTCCCCCTTCTTAACCCTTGGACTACCAATCCCAATTTTTTTGTTTGGGTAACAAATTGGCATATTTTTAATTCATCGTTTTAACATACAAGAAAGATCTGGTGGTTTGAACAGATGTTTTTTTTGTTTTTTTTCATTGCTTCTCATTGTATTCTCTCGAATTGCCACCAGATGGCGGGAACGCACCATTATGCTGATTTTGGCCAAAATAGACGAATCTTCCTAAGTCACTTCCGGTTCAACGATCAACAACATCCGGCAGTATTTTAACCCTAGTCACTAGCTTGGCTGGTCCGGATTGCTAAGCTAATGCTATATTTTTCATATCTAAGTCAATTTAACCTCAAATCAACCCCAAAACATTGCAAAATATCAAATTTTTTACAGCGACGCACATAGAGACGGCGCGCGTGCACGATAGCGCACAATCACGCAGATTTCGGCCATTTTTTGGTAAATTACATCCAACATTAGTGATATTAGCGAAAAAATATTATTTTTTGCTCTGTTGAACCCCCGATAACTTATATTGATTGTCATTCCGTTAATTCCGTGAACGGGAGGTTTGTATTTTTTGCAATAATCTGTTTTTTCCGTTAATTGTAGCCCAGGGGTTAACTGATCTCCGTTTCTTCCTTTCATTTGCTTCCTTTGGTCTCTGTCTGTCTGTCTGTTTGTCTATCTTCAGTCTTTCTACTCTTCCAACACTTGGTTGCACTCTGAAAATCTACAAGCTCACGCATTGTGAGCTGTGTGTGTGTGTGTGTGTGTGTGTGTGTGTGTGTGTGCGCGCATTCAGGGCACATACACCCATTCTGACATGTTTGCGTTCGTCGATAAATCACCCACTCCACTCACAACACAAAACCCCTTCCCGGTGGCAGCCTACAATCCCCCCCCCCCCCCTGAAAATAGTTAGCTGAAATCCGCTAGAGCTAATGTGATGATCGTCTATACTTTAAACGCACGGTAACCGGGATTTAGTATTGAGCCGCTTACATCATCGCGTTGTTCAATCCAGCTCAGTCTGAGCCATGATTCAGAGAAAAGGGGCTTTAAAGACCGAAAGAAAGAAAGAAAGAAAGAAAGAAAGAGTCATAAATCGGAGCATCACACACACATTCTTCTAGTCTAATTTTTTTTTATTAATGTCACTTCTCAAAGTCATCAATCATCAGCTTTTAGGTATATTATCTAAGCTCTAAACACATATTTTGGATTGTGCGTGCGTGCGTGCAGCATTCTCGAATACCTCATCTGTAAGGTACAAGGACAAACGTCAAAGTGTTGGTGTGTGATCGTGCTTTTAACACCTGTCCGTCGACTTGACTGGCCTTGCACTCGTGCGGTCTGTAGAGCGGCTCCGAGGCCCATATAAGGCTCTTTCAGCTCAACCTGAGCCCATGGCGCTGCCATGGCTCTCCGTGCTGTTAAGAGGTGCACACTTCCTTCGACTGCCCTCCGGCTCACCTCTATGTGTGAGAGCCTCCCTGTGGGCCGGCTGTCACGGAGAGAGCCTTCAAAACCTCACTTAACCCACCGGCACTCTTGTTGTTGTTGCACAGGCACAGGCCTTTAACGCACTATTATTGTTGCCAGCATTTGGGGAACTGGGAACTTGACTGAAGGGTAGCACTATATAAATAGAGGAGGAAAGGCCATGGGGGGGGGGTCACAGAATCCATCCCCTGGATGGATTCTGTGACCCCCCCCCCCCATGGCCCCCCCCCCTGGATGGATTCTGGAAGCCATCCCTCACCCTATATAAACCTTCCTTTAAAGTGGGCATAGCCTCGGAAAACCCAGACATTTTTATTTCCAGGGAGGGGAAAAAAAAGGCTGGGGGCCAAGTCGACTTCAATTTGGCATACAGTAGCACAAACGTCGCTCACTCTCTGCTGATTTCTGATCGTCTGCACCTTTGTTAAATTGACGCAAAAGATGGCGGAAAGATTCCGAAACAGAGTGGATTAAAACACTATTTATTTGAAAACTACAGACAAAACTACTTCAAAACCTTGCCGGAGAACAATCAAACAGGTGGGGCAGCAGGGTAAAAAGCCCCTTCGATTTTGCATTTGTACATGTTCAAACTTCAGAGCTATTCTGAGGCAGGGGTTTCGCTCTCACTACCATGGGTAATGAAGCCTTACACTCTCGTAGATTGTAAAGGTTAGAATCGATAAAATGCATCGACGAGAGTCTAAATCTTAGGCTATTATATAACTCTACTACGCCCAGGCCGGCTGGTGGCTGGGAAGGCATGGTGCACGGCCCAGGAGGGCGCTGATCTGGCTGTCTGAGGCCACACGGAGTGCAGTGTGGAGGGCAAGAGGGCCGAGGTGGAGAGGGGAGGGGGTGACATGTGTAGAGTGTCTGCTCGGATTAGGCTGGAGGGTACATTGGGGTGGAGTGGGTTATGGAGGGGGCTGTTTGGGTTCACTGAGAGGTGAGCAGAGCAGCTGTGGGACTGGCAGAGGGGGGGGGACTGGCCCGGTGGCATGCATGCTAGCTTGGTGATGACACATCCTCAGGGCATGTCCTTCCCAGTGTGTGTGCCATTTACTGTGTGTGCATTCGAGTGTGTGTGTGCGTGCTTGTGTGGTGTGTGTGTGTGTCCTTCCCAGTGTGTGTGCCATTTACTGTGTCATGTGCATTCGAGCGTGTGTGTGTATGCGCGTGCGCATGCATGCGTGCACATTGTCTTGCATGCAACATGCATCATTTAATACCTTCAACACAGTCGAGTCGAGTTGTATGTACTGCACATAATTCAGCGAAAACTAATTTCGAGATAGAAGAGATTTGGTGTAGAGAGAAAAAAAAACAGGACAAAAAGGTATATGGTTACCAAAGAATAAAGGGTTTAAGTGGTTAAACTTTAAGTTATATATATCGTATATATTTGGACCAAGTTTTGAAGCGGGTTGTCCAAGTGTAAAATAATTACATTATTTTACAAGTTCCTGTGTGCAATGAACCGGTTGTACATTATCATTGTTTCTGAGCAATTAAATCACAAATTAAGACAATTGTCTGAGTTACAATCAGCACACCGAGAGCCCAAATTACCCCTTGCACTCGCACTCTCACTCACGCACGGACGCACGCACACACACACGCACGCACGCACGCACGCAGACAGACAGACAGACAGACAGACAGACAGAGACAGAGAGGAGAAGAGAAGAGAAGAGAAGAGAGAAGAGAGAAGAGCAAATTGAGAGAAGAATTGCTAGCACAGCATCATTCTCTCATTGGCTTACTTGGCTCAGACCTCCGGTGGGGATATATCAGGGTGATGGGAAAAGTATCTCTGCCAACAAGCCAACCGGCAGCCACCCACCCACTCTATCCATCTCCCAATTAAAATATCATGGTCTTGGAAGGGCGGGTGAGATGGCTGTCAGGGGGCCTGGCGGCAAAGTGACGCGCCCTAAAACTCACATCCATCTTTCAAAACAACGGAGAGAGGGGTGTGTGTGTGTGTGTGTGTGTGTGTGTATGGGGGGCGGGGACGGGGGGGGGGGACAAAGACTAAAAGTGCGGAGCTAAGAGGATTAATGCAAATCCTCGCTGATTTCTCTGTTCGATGGGTTAAAGTCAAGCCAAATCAGAGTATAATGTCCCAGGCTGCTGCCAAATGAGCATTATGCTGATTGTCAGAGGGCTTTGAAGGACTTTGTCAGGCTCAAAGGCTCCAATTGTCTCCATAGACAAAAACCCAATGGTAAGGGAATAAGAAGCGGATCAACAGATCAGATCATTTTTATCTATTTTCTTTTGCAATGTTTCTCTTCATAACCTGTATCTGTGACTTTTCCATAAATGTTTTATTTATTCATAAAGGTCACTGCAAAATAAAATATCTATGACAGAGTAGCTTCATTGGCCACGCGGGTGTACGCTCCCCGAGCAGAGGATTCGTCCGTTATTACTGTATTAAATATACAAAATCAACCGTTATCAGGACGTTGGAATGTGGCTAATATAATAATATGGCCAGATTGTGGTGTTTGGCTGTGTTCACCCGGAATGCACGCATGCATGGTGGTGCAGACATAGCCTGGTCAAGGACTCCCCCTGCTGAACGTGTCATTTCCAACTCTATTGTCGGGGCATGGAAACTAGGGGCTACTAATATTTACTTTTCTCTGCCTATCGGGACGTAACTCGGACGGCGCTATGTCGGGTGTGGTGGCCGTCGCAACGCTCGGCACGGCGACTCGCTCGGCTAGCGCCTCGCTTGGCGGTGCCTCATGTGGCTCAAGGCCACCAGACATGGCGCGCCTCCGTCATTGACACAAAAAGCAAACGCTCCCATAGTTTCAGTTCCGGATTTCCCAGTATGTTGATTATCACATACTGGGGGTATTTCTTTCAATTGTTTTTTTATGGCTTAAGCCTTTATTTTATATTTTTTATGGAGGGACAGACAGTAGGCTGACAGGAAATGGGGAGGGAGATGGGGAGGGGAGACATGCAGTAATGGCCGTCGGGATCGGGAGTCGAACCCGCGGCACACTGCCAGACTGGATTACCAGCCAAGGTGCCTGGACCATTGAGCCATGGCCCAGACTGAGGTATTTCTAAGGTTCTGATTATGAACATTCTCTTGATTATCAGGTGATAACATCCGAAACGGGTGCAGCGAGGTATAGGCTGAGAGCAGCGCAGGTGTAAACTCCTCTATAGGCTGAGAGCAAGTGACAGCTACGCAGCAATACCCTATTAGCCACTGCCCTGTGTGTGTGTGTGTGTGTGTGTGTGCGTGCATGCGTGTGTCCGCGCACATGCGTATGTGTGTACGTTCTTAATGGCTAGAGTGCCTGCCAATGTCCCATGTGCATTGTGGAGGGATGTGGTTACTTGTTGTTTGTGTTTATGCATGCGTGCCCATGCATCTCTGGATACACATTTTGTCCATCCCCAAGGGGGATTGGTCCAGTGTTATCTTAGTGGAAGTGTGAGTCCTCACACCCCACCCTCACACCCCACCCTTTCTGAAACCAGCTATTAAGGGTCGTCCGAAACCAAGCAGCCTTGAGTGGAAGTGGCTTATGAAGCCCTCAAGAGCGAGTCTGTGCCGATCTAGACTCAATTGCCTTGTGCAGCCCTGCTCTCTGTCCGCATGGAAACCGCGACCTACAAATGTAAGTACCACCACAAATAAATGCTAAATAAAGTCCTCCTAAACAATCTTCATCTGATGCAGAATAGACAACGCTCCAACTGATGTTCACAAGGGCTCTTTATTTACCCCACCGTGAAAAAACTATAAATGAAACCACACAAACAAAACAACTTTTAACACAATTATTTATAAACACCATGGATGTATATGTCATTTTTGACAGTCACACTGTATTTCCTTTTTCCATATTAATGAAATCCACATGTCACACAAACCTACACGATGCAATGCAATATAACTGTACAACCAAAATAACAGGTAGCACAATTGCATGATGGTAACCATGGCAACGAATGGTGTCTGTTTCCTGTTTCTGCACAAGGAGGGCGAGTGTATTTCCAAACAGTTTTTTATACCCAGCACCCTAATCAAGGGAAGGGGAGGGGCACTTCCTGACAGGGCAACGTCCCGAGGGCACTTCAAGTCAAGCGACTGGTTTCAGAAAGGGCCCTAAACACTGAGTAAACGCTGCTGACTTCTGATTGGTCAGATAATCCTCATTAGCGTCCTGACAGATGGGAGCACATTGCTGTCGTTATGGCCACACGTTATAGTTTCATATTTGTATTTTGTATACCTTCTCCTTGTGAGGAGGATGTCTCCCGTGTTTCATTTCTGGTGTGTTAGGACCAGGGGGGCAGTCAGACAGATATTTTGTGAAGCCTGAAACTCCTGAAAGTTCATATAATGGCCTGTTGTGGCGCTGTCATTGGACCCAGAAAAACCCATAGCCCCATAGAAGTCCATGTATTTGGGCCCAACTTCACCTAGACTGCATTACCTTAATAAACTTGGTCATGAATACTTTCTGCTTCCAGTCACTAGTTTAAAGTCTCATTTCTAATGTCATAATATTCTTTTTGGAAAACTATGGTCCCATTTATTAAAAAAATGACCATAAAGTCGCGCATGTTCTGAGGGGCGTGGCTACCGTTACAGTCTATGATCGGGATTCCCCTCCCACTCAAGTCAAAATAAAAACCAACGGAGAAGAAGGGGGGAAGTCCCGCCTCATGTCTGGGCCAGCCAATGGCCAGCTGGGCCAAAACGGAGCCAGCCAATGGCCAGCTGGGCCCAAACGGATCTAGAAAGATGGCGACTTACAGTGCAGGAATAACAGGCTTCATTTTACGTCCATGTTAGACCCGGGGAACGCTTTTTCCATATTTTTTTTTACAGTCTATGGTTAGGACTCGGTGAGATTAGACTACATTGCGTTTGCCTGTCTTTGCTCTAATAATTATAATAGGCTGAGATGAACTAAATGTACCCTTTATTATTAGACTCCATCTTTCCCTCTCCGTTTATAATCCTTTTGCACTGTGAATCATAGTTTTCTTGTACACTACACTTGCTTTTATCCAGCTTAGCAAGTTGGCTTTATTGAATTCAATAAAGCCAACGCTTTATTGAAAGTTCATCTTAATAATTCATTTGGGGTTTTTAGGGAGGATTACCCCACAGGTATTTCACTTTGTCTGTCTTTTCTTTTAGGTTGTATGACCTCAATTACACCCACACAACCTGAACTTTGAACATTCAGTGGATTTTCTGTGGTCTGGGGTTTTGATTAGCCGTATAGGTAAAAAGAAAACCCACATGACAATCACCTCCTGAGAAGCAGTCTAGTGCAGTGAAAACAAAGCACAAAGATGTGTAAAGTATAAAGTAATATAAGTATAATGTATGAACGATGGGGTGAGTTCCAGATCAATTATTTTATACATGAATTGGATTAGTAAATTAGTAAAGTATTTTCTTTCTTCACAATTCATGCTGATAGATCCAAAAGACTACGTATTAGGCATTTAATTAGTGCACCGCAAACCCTGATCCTATAACCCATTTAGACCTGAGGTCGATTCTACAAAAACCTCATGTTTCTATGTCAGTGGTGCTCAAACTATTTCATGCATATTATTATTAATCCTTCCATTTTCTGTCCCTGGACTCCCTGGCTCCAATACATCTACCCGTAGAACTAGAAAGTCCCTGAAGCCCACCCAGCCAGCCCACTCATCCGTCTCCCCCCTCATCAATTTTTTTTGGACGGTGAAGGTCCGGGAGGAAGTGTGTATGTGCGAGTGTGTGTGTGTGCGTGCGTGTGCGCATGCATGCGTGTGTATGGGGGGGCTTGGCAAGCAAGGAGAGAAGTGAAGAGAGTATCTGGCCCTGAGCTATACAAAAAATGCCACTTTAATTAAAACGCCATTTAAACTCTCTCCCTCTGTCGTGCACACACACACACACACACACACACACACACACACACACACACACACACAGTATACAGTAAGCTGTGGCCAGCTTCCCCCAGTCCAAGATCTTGTTACGCACACAATCTTGTTAAGTCATCTTGCTTGCTTGTTTCATAAAAGACAAGCTGCCGTGGTCGGTCATCCCCCCCCCCCCCCTCCGGTGGGACCTTCCAAAGCACAGCTCTCCGGTCCGGGGAGTCGTGGAAAGTGAATATAAGCATAAAAAAATCATAACTTGCTGACACCGCCTGGCACACACAGAGGCATGACGGCCCAGCAGTCAGATATCGTTAATTCCACCTCAGGATGTAGTTACTTATTATGTCCTGATGCCCGTATTTGCACAGCTGATGGAGTTTCAATTAAGTCTGTCCGCGGGACGGGACCCCGCCCCCCCCAATGCAGTTGTGACATGCAGGCGACAATGAGAGAGAGAGAGAGAGAGAGGGACACTGGGGCATGGCCTCCTGAGAATGTGTTGTATCTGTGTGCGTGTGCGTGTGTGCGCGCGCGTGTGTCTGAGTGCGCGTGCTCCGCATTTTGGCATCTCTCCCTGTGTTCCAGAATCCAGGCCCAAGCGAACCATCCACCTCTCCAGGCTTGCTGCCCAGACCTCACACCCATAGCTGGAAGGTTGTTGGGAGTGGGGGGGGGGCATCTTGAACGGATGCCATGTGCGTGTTTCATATTTTAATGAGATAGCTGGCAATTGACTAGAGCTGTGCGTGCGTGTGTGCGTGCGTGTGTGCGTGCGTGCGTGCGTGCGTGCATGCGTGCGTATGACTACAGTATGTAGTACCCTCACTAAAAACGCCGGGACAACGCTCCACACGTCCCAAACTCTTCTCCCTTCTGGCTCCAAAACTGTGGAATGCACTTCCCATTGCAGTCAGAACTGCAGCATCACTCCCAATCTTCCGCCGTAGTCTGAAAACCCACATTTTCAGACTCCATCATGGCCCATAGCACTTACCCTACCCCCTTAGATAGCATTTCTGTAGACTTAGATAGCATCTGATACAGACTTATAGCATGTTATGTAGACAGCACTATAATTGCATTGTATATAGTCATAGCACGCCATAGTACATATGTATAGCATAGTAGTATATATATATATATATATATATATAGTTTATATGTATAGTCTCATAATATAGATATTCCACTGTTACTTTCTTAGCTTACGCATGTTTAGTTTTATGATACATGCTTTTTGTGATGTATTCCCATGCTTTTTGTTCTTGCTTAATGTAAGTCGCTCTGGATTAAGAGCGTCTGCTAAATTGTAAATTGTAAATTGTATGTGATGTATTGACTTGGACAAGTTCTATCTGGCTGTCGCTTATTTGTGAAAAGGTGTGCAAGAGCACTGTAGATGTGATTTGTATGCTGTGTACAGTGTTGATTTAGTCAACTATACTACATAATAATAGTAATACTACGCTGCGACGTGTTGTGACTCGTGAGCTTGTAGATCGGCTATTTTCAGCAAGTGAAAATCTTGATAAGGTGCGTGAAAGCAAGTGAAGACTCCAAATTCATGAAAACAAACGTCACTTGCGGGCTATTGCGGCGGCCATCCATAATCCCACCATGCGGTCCCCGACACAACATCGCATAACGACGTCGTTAGTGTGATAATTGCTTAATGACAATTATGTGCGGTATGTAATTGAAAGGCCCATTGTTCTATAGTGTATTAATGAAAAACAAAACAGAAGAAATAAAGGCTATAAGGGATCATAAATAAGGCAAGCAATGAGATTTTATGAAGCGCTCTCTCTGCTGTCTGTGACCACTGAAGTGTTACTGATGATGACATGTTGACGATTGCCAAGTCTATTGAGAAGCACACTTGGCAGGCCGTGTGTCTCTGTGTGCGTGCGTGTGCGTGCATCTGTGTGTGCATGTGTATGTGCAGATTGGTCTGTCTGTCTGTCTCTCTTAGTCCTTCAGAATAAAGACGCTAGAGTGCCAAGGAGATGAGGCAGATTTTACTCTGAAAAGCCCTGCCTTCCTTCCCCCCACCCCCCCAACGAAATCTCTCTCTCTCTCTCTGCTTGTAGATCGGCTATTTTCAGCAAGTGTAAAATCAGCCATCAAGGCATCAAAATACGGTAGATTTAGTCGACTAAAACTAGACTAACACTAAACTAAATGCAAACTATTCAAAATAATATGCCTAGAGCTAAAAATCAAAATTTGCTGTCAAAATCAACACTATCGGAAGGGCACGGTGGCACAGTTGGTAGTGCTGTCGCCTCACAGCTAGAAGGTCCTGGGTTCGATTCCCGCTGGGGAAGCTGTGGGCACTGGCGGCGTGTTTCCTCCTCCGCGTCATCAGTGCCCATACCCGAGGCGGGGGTTGGCGAAAGGGCCTTTCTGTGTGGAGTTTGCATGTTCTCCCCGTGTCCCCTAGGGTAGATACCCTCACAAAAACATGCCGTAATCCTGGTCTCTAAAACTACCTCCCCCTGGCCAGCTGGGGCGCCTGATGGAGGGGAAAGGAACTGGTCGGAATAACGTGTCCCTTCCACGCGCTACGTCCGGCCGGGGAAATTCCCCTCTGTCAGGTGAAAAGAAGCAGCTTGGACTCCTCATGCATAGAAGGAGGCATGAGGTCAGTCCGCTGCCCCCCCAGGTTGGCAGAGGAAGTGTAGCGCCCAGGATTACATTAGATAATTGGCACTGGGTGAAAAGAAAACTGGGTTACAAAATTGTGGGATAAAAATTTAAGTTTAAAAAAAAAAATCAACACTATCGCTTGCGCGCGCACACACACACACACACACACACACACACACACACACACACACACACACACACACACACACACACACACACACAGGTGGAGACTGGAGAGTGGCTTCAAAACAGCTGATGCTAGGTTAAAACGTGCAAACAATGGATTACTATTCCCTCCTTTCAGAGCGTTCCTTTGTTCCTTTCTTCCATTTTTCTTTCCTCCATTACTCATGCCATCTGTTCTCTGACTGGCAGCGTGCAACGCCGCAGTTTTCATTTGAATGTTTTCTTTGACTTCGATTCCCTTCCCTTTATCTCTGACCACATCCTCCGGAGATATTTTGGCAGGTGTGTGTGTGTGTGTGCCCGCGTCTGTGTATGAGAGAGAGAGAGAGAGAGAGAGAGAGAGAGAGAGAGAGAGAGAGAGATAGAGGTATTGGCTATTATGTTTGTGGTCCTGTGTGCTCTGCGCGTGAGCTGTTTTGGCTACAGTGTAGTGTGAGTGTACGTGCACGTCGTGTGGTGTATAAGCGGGAGCCCTCTGCGACTCGTTCCAGTCCAAACCATTCCGACGGATACCACTGGAACACTATGCAGTCTCCTGAACGCAGGCAGGAAACGCCCGGGATTCTTGCTTGCCGCGTCGCCACAATAACATCACAAAACCGCGCCGCGCAGCCATTCAAGCATACCACACTTAAGACACTGTACAACACCTCCTTAATTTTAACAGTGACTTTAGGAACTGCCAGTGCATGAATTCCATTGCAAATCCTGTGTGTAGTCCGTCCGTGCGTGCGTGCGTGCGTGCGTGCGTCTCAAGGGAGATACGGCCCATAATTCCCAGGGTGCTTTTTGAGCATTAAAGGGACATTTCACCCGCTGGAAAAAAAATTCAGTCAATGTTAATAGTATTTGTAGTAGATAACAGTATAGCACAATTTGAAATGTGCACGCTATGGCCAGAACAATAATGCAGTCTGTGTTTGACTACTAGGGGTTTGACTGGATTGCTGAATTCCTACAATGCCCATAATGCTTTGGTGCACTGCTTCTCCTTGTGGAGAGGGGGAGGGCTGTCTTTACTGAGACAACATGTAGTCCAGGAAGGAAGTGAGACCAAAGCCTGTGACATCACAGGGATTTTGAAATACTAAAATATATATTAAAAAATAAAGAAAACACATGAAAGTGTTTCTTGTGTCCTAAACATCATTTTTAAAAATCACACCCGTGTGAACTGAGTGGTGCAACTCCTCTCCACCTGCCTCTCTCTCTCTCTGTAATTAGCAGGCAACAGTGCAACACTATCTCTCTCTCTTTGTTTCTGGCACAACAGCGCCACTTTTGCCCCTACTGGTACTCTAAAAATAGTCACATAGGTTAAGACGGACATTGCTGTTCTTTGGAGTGGTTGCACCACTCAAACATATCTGGTTGTAAAAGGGGTGAAATGGCCCTTTAAGCATGTAAGGTGGTGAAATTGGGAAGAAGATGAGAGGGTAGAGAGAGAGAGAGAGGGAGAGAGAGAGAGAGAGTGAGAGACGCAAATCTTTGTGAAGTGTTTTATAAATTATCCCGATCTTTGGAGACATTCACGGTTTAGTCATTCATGGTTTAGTCTGTCTGTAGTTCTGGATCTTTCCGTCCTTGTTCCAGGAGGAATGTTTGAGGAAATGAGAAACGTCTTCCAGATGGCCACTTGGGCCCGGGCTCAGTCCAGTGTGAACGTGATCCACACACACGCACACACACACACACACACACACACACACACACACACACACAATACTCCACCACATGTGTTCTCTCTACAACATAACCACATGCTTTGCACAGTTGTCTATAATTTTCCAGTTCATTTGAGGTCAGACCAGTAAGCTATACAGTTCCATATCCATCCTGTTATAGGCCTTGTGTGTGTCATTTGAACCAAACCTAAAACAATGGCATCAACGCTATAGGATTCCTATGGTACGATAGCACTGTGTCATTTACCAGAACCATAACAATGACATCAATGCTAGGGCTCCCACAGTACAGTATGGTATTATAACACATGGGCCCTTTGCCAGATCCTAACAATGACATCAACCATAATGAGAACACAGAAAGAAACTCCCCATAATATGATGCAGGTTATGACCACCGTCATTGGCCCGCAAACTGTAAGCTGGTTTTACGATCATGTTCTGCAAGCCTATAGACTAGCGTCGCAGTCCCGCCCCCTACCAGGGCCCAGGAAATGATTCCCCGTTCATTTTCCTCATAGACATTTCAAAAAGTATTTATTTAAAGATCTTTTAAGCCTCGTACAAAGCCAACAGGAGTTGTGACAAATCATGACAACAAACAAAAAAAATTGGGGCGAACAAAGAATTAGAAAGAAGAAAAGAAACGGCACTTTTTTTTGTTGTTTTTCTTCTTTGTAATTATTTGTTTGGTCCAAAAAGATTGTGTTTATTGTCATGATTTGCCACGACTCGACTTGGCTTTGTCCGCGGTGTAACCGTATAAAATACTTTTTGAAATGTCTATGGAAAAAAATGCATTGGGAATCATTTCCTGGGCCTGGCGTCGTGATGAAAGGGCCGGGGGCGGTACTGTGACGCTCTATAGTGCTAGCACAGCCATTTCTCTGCGTATAGCAGCCGAGCGCATGCAGTGGATGAATGAACCATGAGGATATGG
Source organism: Protomyctophum parallelum (assembly GCF_964188405.1). Taxonomy (NCBI): domain Eukaryota; kingdom Metazoa; phylum Chordata; class Actinopteri; order Myctophiformes; family Myctophidae; genus Protomyctophum; species Protomyctophum parallelum. The sequence continues at coordinate 16,497,090 of NC_139716.1, read as the reverse complement.
GATCCCCGGCGGTGGGTCTAATTGACATGAAGTGGTTGCAGGTGGTTTGGTGAGAGCTGCACTGCTGCACCGGTATAGCCTTATGAGAGTTAAGAGACAAAAAGGGGTCTCTCGGTCGTGAGATCAGATTCTAAAAATGTCTATTACATCCTGACAGTTTCATTATTAAAGATGGAGTGCCACAATTTTTGTATTTTTCCAGTTTTTCATGTGTGCAATGATGTATTCCCTTTGTATTTAGCCTTTCTTCCTGGAGGCTGAACCCTTGACAGTCAAACATGCCAATGAAAAAAAGAACTGTAATATGGTGACATCACATTATTAGCCCCTCCCCTAACCCCTCCGCCTTTATCATACAACTACAGCTGTGGGTGCGGCTTAAGTTCAGGTTCATCACCACCCATCACCACCCACCAGGCAAACCAGGCATACTTAATGAACTGGTGGGCGTGCCCACATAAAAACGACATTTTAACATACTGTACACTTTCTTTTTCATGTTTTAGGGTGGAAAGAAATCATGGCACTCCATCTTTAAATAAATGTACTTGACAGTCCGGAAACAAGTGGTTAACACTTATGTTACAGACACTGATCACAGTTATGTGTTAACACCACAGTGGTTCCCATTCCAAACTATTTCATGTCAAGGACCCCCAAATTCCATATGACATGCATAAGAGAACATTTTCTCAAAAATCACGGCACTCCATCTTTAAGAATCAGATAGCAATGGCCCACTCAGGTAGCAATGGCCCACTGAACATGGATCATTCAGCGCAGTGGTTTATTTCAAAGTGGCACCATGGGGGCGCCAACTGGAAACGAGAGGAACATGAAAAGAATCAGAGGGACAACGCTCCACACGTCCCAAACTCTTCTCCCGTCTGGCTCTAAAACTACGGAATGCACTTCCCATTGCAATCAGAACTGCCGACTCACTCCCAATCTTGCGCCATATAGTCTGAAAACCCACCTCTTCAGACTTCATATTAGTCCGTAGCATTTGCCCTATAGCCTCGACGACCTTACAGGCGTATGCATAGGCTCAACTTATGTTAGATAGCATATGTAGACCTAGCACTCTATAGTGTATATGCATTACGCATACTTTCATATTCCACTCTTAGGTTCTTAAATTAAATTAGATTAAATGTATTGTCACTGCACAGAGTATATACAAATAGATGACAATGAAGCATATGATTCATGGTGACTATTTTTATGTATTTGATGTATGAACCATGTTTTTCGTTATTGCTTACTGTAGTGTCGCTCTGGTTTAGGAGCGTCTGCTAAATGCCTAAATTGTAAATTGTAATATGGGGTACAAGTATAGCAGGGCCAGATGATCCCTAATATGGTGTAAAAAACCAAGCTGACACAGATCAATCTATTCCGACCCCCTCCTCCTCTGCTCCCCTCATCGTTAGCAAGCGCCATCTCTCCCATCCGCGGAGCATGTACCCATTCCATTCCCGCCTGGCTGAAAAGGACAGTTTTGTCATTCCTCCATGTATCTGCTTCGCTTGGCCTTATACTTGGCTCACTTGGCTCAAGCCAGGACTGAATGGATTCAAATCAAATGTTCTCACTTAACAGTGTAGCCTTTTCTCTCTCTCTCTCTCTCTCTCTCTCTCGCTCTCCTTCTCTCTCTCTCTGATAGGAAAAACTGGCGCCTCAATTAACTTTTTAATCTGGTATGGAGGAGAGAGAAGTCACCAAGGAAGTGAAGCAAGGGAAGAGAGAATGGAAAAGTTAAAAAAAAAAGGCCCATAGTGTGAGATAATAACCAGGGACGGCTTTAACCCATTCTGGGCGGGAACCCATGTTGGTGTTTTAAGCATTATGTTATACTTTATAGCTATTGAAAAATAGCAGATCTACAAGCTCATAGCGTGGCACCGAGTGCCGCACTATGAACTTGTAGGTCTGCTACTCTTGACAAATCGTGAAAATGGAGTCTCAAATCTTTGAATATATATTCTTTCAGAGTTTTAGTTTTTAACTCAAATCTTTGCTTCTGGAGAGTTCCTGGAACAACATATTTTCAGATGGGGGTCGGCGGCATATTACAAATACCTGTAATATTTGGGGTCCTTGACATGAAATATTGAGAACCACTGATATATGCATGCAAGACATTTTAAAAAGACATTTTTTTAATTACGAAATCAGGCCTAATGGGTTAACAGTAAAAACAAGGGAAAAGTCAACGAGGGAAGGTTGCAATAAAAACTTAAATAAAAAAAGGAAAAAAGGAAAATGGCGAGCTCACAAACACGCCATTCTTATTAAGGACGTAACCCCCTGCATGATGTGTGATGTGTTGCCTTTCTGTTTCAAGTTTTTTGCGAAATGCGATACAGAGCCTGTGTGGAGGCTGATTATGAGCGCGTTTGTGATGCTGTGTATGGTATAGTGGAACGCAGGCCTGCCTCTGAAGATAGCAAGAGTCTATTCATAACAGACACAACACAAGAGGCCACCGAGTGAAGGTAGTATAAGTTCCTGGAACGCATGTGGAGAGAGAGAGATACAGTGGTGAATATGACCTAACCTTAACCCTCAACATGACCTGCACCTCACAGAAAGAAACTCCCCATAATATGTTGATAGCAGCTCATTTTGATTTTAGTTTTAGTCATAGTCTTTTGAATAGTTTTCATTTCGTTTTAGTCACCTGGAATGTTTTAGTGTTGGTCTAGTTTTAGTCAACAAAGATTTTAGTCGACTAAATCTACAGTTGATTTAGTCGACTAAAATGTATTTTGGGTGGGCCTTGATGCCGTCGTACATCAGTTTCAGCAAGTGTAATAATTGATTACATGCATGACTTGTGTCTTTTATACTTATATTGGATCTCTTGTGCACTAGTTTATTGTCAATATATTTAGTCTTAGTTTCACTCATCAAAGCTTAGTTTTAATTTAGTTTCCGTTTAGTTTTCGTCAGTGAGAAAAAGGTAGTCGACGGACATTTTTCGTCATAGTGTGTATTAGTCGACGAAATCGATACTGGCTGCGGTTACTAGGACGTGTTGGCGTGTGTGGAGTGTCTTCTCATCCATTATGGAGTGGTAAAGCCCCCCCCCGGACTAGAAGACCAAGCTATCAACCCTGCAACCTTGCCTTGTTCAAAAGACACATGAACAATACATGAATTATAAATATCTTACTCTCACATCAACGTGTGCGTGTGTGTGTGTGTGTGTGTGTGTGTGTGTGCACAAGCTCATGCATTTATGCAGAAAATCGCTGTGGTGGAAAAAGTAGACTACTCATATATTTTACTGAAGTAAACGTATCAATACTGCAATGTAGAAACACACTTTTACTAAATGTACTTTAGTAAAAGTACAAAATTATTGTCATCAAAATATACTTTATAAAAGTAAAAGGACTCAACACTATACTACTCTAGCATGACTGAGAACGTCATACAACCACAACACCTTGTTATTATTGGCTATTTTCAAGTTGAAGTGGTGGTATGATTTGTAGCTTTACTTCTGTCAGGATCTGCCTTCTGTGTGTTGTGTATGTTGTTCTTGAGACTTATTTTGAAGTAATGATATGGTGTTCTTGATTCTTATTTTGAAGTGATGCTTTTGTGTTTCCTGTCCTCCTTTGTAGTAGTTTCCTGCCTTGTCTCACCTTCCCTGATCTTTGGTTCTTTGTTTCCCTCAGCCAATCCTTGTGTTGATTTGATCTCAGTTCACCTGTGTCCTGTTAATCGTGCCCATTTAAGCCCTGTGCATGTTTGGTTGTGTTCTCTGTTGGATTATTGTCTTGTATCCTGAGTTTCAAAGTCTGTTCGTTTGATAGTGTTGCTCTCCTGCAAACCTCTGTCTAATTAAACTTCCACTTCAAGATTCTGACTTCCTCGCATTTGGGTCCTACTTGGAAACCACCTCCTGACAACTTCAATAAATGTTACTTTCCACCATGGCATGCAGTGAGATAATTAAACACTACAGTGACTGAGTCCTACTTGGACAGCTTTTACAGGCATGTGTGTTCTGGTCTGGCCAATAAAATATTCACACGGGAGAAAAGTGGGGACAGAAAAAGTGCTTTTGTTCCTCGAACGGAGGAAGACAAAGAAAAGCATCCGATCAGAGAGGTTCAGCGAGCGTTCGACACAAGCGTGTCGTGACTGTCGTCATCAACAACGCTGAAACAAATCCCCTATAGTCCTCGCTTCATCTTTGCAGATTGCTGGCCTCACGCTACCCCGTCACAACTAACCTGAGTGCATGCGTAATAATGTCCCTAAACACCCTCTTTCGTATGGTGGTCCATAACTTATTAGTAGTTCATACTCTCTGCCAATTAGAGGCACCTCGGTTTTCAAATGTGGCGATAGGGAAAGAACGAGACGGCGAAAGAAAAGCAACAACATAAAGTTTAAAATAATATTGATTAGGCCTGGGCCGTGGCTCAGTGGTCCAGGCACCTTGGCTGGTAATCCAGTCTGGCAGTGTGCCGCGGGTTAGACTCCCGATCCCGACGACCTTCACTGCATGTCACCCCCCCCATCTCCCTCCCCATTTCCTGTCAGCCTACTGTCTGTCCCTCCATAAACAATATAAAATAAAGGCGAAAGCCACAAAAAAACATTTAAATAATATTAATAATATTGATTAAAGTGGTTAAAAGCTAAGAAGACTCAGGAAAACCTCTCTGTCCAAGCAGCTCTCTTGCTATGCACATGCAGAGAACTCAAACAGTACCTCTCTCTATGATTTCTGGTCCGTACTTCAAAGGCCAACCTCAACATAAACCCATCAACGCGGCCCCACAATGCCTCCGCCCGTGAGTTAGCACCCAATTTCAATGCCGTCACGTACCTCCGCCCCCGTCCTCGCCCACCCACCTGCCTTGCGTCAACAAAGGGCAGCCATTTCCCACGAGGAAGGGAAAGTCAATGTTTTGGGAGCGCTTTATCAAGCGTGCTATAGTGCAGAACCTTGGGGCAGCCATAACAGACTCAAGGAACTGGGATATTGGAGCCTGCACGGGCAGCAATAAAAGCCCCCCCACCCCCTGTGCTGACGCCAAAGCCTCAGGACAGCCAAAACTTTCCCGATTCACACAGGGACACACGCATACACGGTTTGCACAGGCACACACACTCACACACTCACACACACACACACACACACACACACACACACACACACACACACACACACACACACACACACACACACACACACACACACACACACACACACACACACACACACACACACACACACACACACACACACACACACACACACACACACACACACCCATCCATCAAAAAATTATGGTTACACATTATGGTGCACAGTAAAGCATAGGGTTCTCTCTTATTTCAATCTTGACACTGAACCGTTCATACACATAGTAACTGTGTAGACACATACGTAGTAGTATGTAGTAAGTGCTCACACACACAGCATGAAATGACTGGTGGAGTAACTGTACAGTGAGGACCGAGGCTTGAACATGACAGACAGTACAGTATAGCTCACACAACGAGCCTCCGCTGACTGTGAGGGTCAGTCCTGGTCAGGCTCACTGACCTGGAGGTTTTTTAAGCGTTTCCTTCAAACTCTAACGCTGCTATTAGGGGTGTAACGAAATAGTAACTGTATTGAAATATCGATAATATATATCGAAGTATATCGCGATATGTAAACAGCAAATATCGCATCGTAAACGTTTGACTTCGTATCGTATCGTTTTGCCAATGGAAAGAATCGGTATCGAATCGTTTTGCCAATGGAAATAATCAATTTAATCAAGTACTTCCATAAGTGGTCTATTGAAAAAAAGATGTGTATTCTCTGTGTTCATGTCAAGGTGTGGGTTTGTCCATGTGTTCAAATACAATCCAGACTATCCATAATAATATTTTTTTTCCCTTAAAAAACCTTGCACTATCCACAAGTTTCACACATATTTAATGTATTTGCTAAATAGTTACTGTAATGATTTCAAATCATTGAATCGTATCGTATCGCCATACCGAACCAATATGGTCCATGTATCGTATCGTCAACCATGTATCGTGATACGTATCGTATACCGCTGTTAAAATGTATCGTTGCACCCCTAGCTCCTATACTGAAACTTTCCCCTCCGCGTGGAGCCCTATATGGCATATTGATGTACGCCACCTGACACAACGAGACCAAGAGCCCATTAATCTCCTAAACCATCTTCCTCTCAGAGGTCTGATCCCAGAGCCGCAGGACTTCAACACATGCAGGCTTTTAGTTACATTAGTTTAGTTACCATGGCTTTTTTCCTGCAGCCATGTCACTCACACACACACACACACGCACTCACACATGCACGCACGCAACGCACACACGCAACGCACGCACGCACACACAATTACCGGCAGAACGGACATGGTGTAGGGCAGCCAATTTGGCGAGCGAGAGGACATGTTAATTGCATGCAAATCCATGTGTGTCGGCGGCGCCGAGAGAGGAGCTGCTATACGTTAGAGCAGATTTGCGAGTTAAATTCCGACTCGGGTTATTTTAATTATCTTGTTTTCCTATACGCAAGACCTTACTGTATGTCCGGTGAGCAAATCTAGAGCGTTATTCATGAGCTGATCATAACAATTAAAACATTAAAACAGCGCATTATTCATAGCTGTCCTCCAGGGAGACAGGCAGGCAGTCGGGAGCTATAATGAGAGGCGCGCGCTTTGATGTCAAGGCGTGAATGGCATGAATTAAGCACCGCCATCAGACATGCTTTGCTCCGTGTCGAGGCAACGTCAACGCCTCGCGCGTGGGCTAATTTTAGCCATGAGTGTTTAGCCGTTTTATCTATATTCCCTTAGACAGGTTTGTTACGTTTCATCCTAGAACATGCGGAATTAATCCATTCTGGGCGGGAACCCCTTTTGGTGTTTCAAGCATTACGTTAAAATTTAGCTATTGAAAAATAGCCGATCTAAAAGCTACGAGCTTGTAGGTCTGCTATTTTTGAAAAGTCGTGAAAATGTGGCGCAAATCTTTGAATATATATTCTTTCAGAGCCGATGTTTTTTGTTGTTCCAGGTGTCCCTGGAACAACATATTTTCAGATGGGGGTCGGCGGCCAAATACTTCTAATTCTAGGGGTCCTTGGCATGAAATGGTATGAGAACCACTGACATAGAAACATAGCGTTTTTTCAGAAAACTGTCATGATTTAGAAGAAATTCTGTAGAATCGGTCTCGGTCGAAATGGGTTAACATATTATTCCCACGAAGAAGATACATTGAAAAGAACAACAGTATACAGCACTGAGTGCACTGCAGGGTTACATGAACGCCAACTCTGAAAGGAATTATAGGCGTCCGGGTTGGCATCCCCCGTTCCAAACACAGGAAGCCTCGCGTGAGCCAGGATTGACCCCCCCCCCCCCCCCCCCCCCCTTTCCCTGGCGCTCCCATAGTGCCCACTGCGCTTTTTTCCCTGTACCATGCTGATATGGTATCTGTCCAAACAGATGCCCGTGTGTGTGTGTGTGTGTGTGTGTGTGTGTGTGTGTGTGTGTGTGTGTGTGTGTGTGTGTGTGTGTGTGTGTGTGTGTGTGTGTGTGTGTGTGTGTGTGTGTGTGTGTGTGTGCCCAATGCCATGTATCTTTTGTGTTGTTCTCCGCTGCTGCCTGCCTGCCTGGTGGCCCTTCTTCTGTGGCTGGCCTGGTCCAGTGAGACTGTGCTGCCACAGCAGGGGGTGGGTCAGCGTATTGTCCCACACACACACTGCACAGCAGAAGCCCGGAGTGTATTAATATAAACGTTAACTCTCAGTTCAACGATTGATGAACACCTAGAAGGCGTTGACTGCATGCGTCTGAAACGTACCTCCACAGAGAGCTCTCCAGGACCTTGGTGGAGTCGGCGTGGTAGTACTTGGTCAGGATCAGGATGACCTGCAGGGCAGAGGAGAGAGAGAGAGAGAGATTGATTGAATAGTTTATTGAACATAAATGTAAAAACAGCAACAGAGTACATTCAAAGGGCTCCATTTTCGTCACCGCTAAACCCATTGTCCCTAAACTTCTTTGCCTTTTTTTTTTTTTTACCATTTTGAAAAACATTTTTGAATAGTTCAACTATCGCCAATCTACATTGACACGTTGTGAGCTTGTAGACTGGCCGTTTTAACTATTCAAAAATGTTTAGCAAAATAGTAAAAAAGGGTTTAGGGATAAGGGGTTTATAGTGGTGACGAAAATGGAGCCCAAACACTTAAAAGTGATAGCACAAAAATCCTTGCGATCTTGTTTCCAAAGAAAATACATTTAAAAATAATGATGTACAGAGTGGGGGAAAAGGAGGGGGGGAGGGGTGATCAACTGTTTAATGGGGTTAGGATCATTTCCTCTCCCCTGGTCCTGCTGAAAGGTGGATTTTCAGGCCGGTTTTAAAAGATGCAAGTGATCTGCATGTTTTGAGGCAGGGGGTCAAGGCATTCCACGCCTGGGTTGGCCGTGTTGTAGAAGGAGATTTTACTCATATTTGTTTTGAAAGTACCAGATTGTTGTTCACGCTCCCTCTAGTATTGTAGTATTATTTATAGTATTGTGGAGAGAGAGATGGAGTGTTCAGCGTTAAAGCTACTAACAATATATTTTAAGTGAAAATAACAGAACAATGTGCTTGAAGAGAAGCAGTTCAGACAGAGCAGAACAAAGAGACATGATGGAATGGAAGTGTTAAGTCAGCTCCATGGAGAGGCTGTTTCTGCAGGCAGGGTTTGAAATAAGACAGTTCCAGTGGTGGAAAAAAGTGCTCAAATGTTTTACTTAAGTAAAAGTACTGCAATCTATAGATGTACTCCGTTGATTTTAATTCAGCATTTTATTGTTTTTGTCCGAGAGCGCCAGGAGAAACTATTACCCTGAACAAATAACCATCTTGTTTGCCTCTTACATTTTTGGAGAAAAATGCTCATGAAGCTCTTTCTTCACATTAGGTCTACGACAGGGCTACTCAACTTAAGATGGCTCAGGGGCCACTCAGCAACATTACAAGTCCAAGGGCCGCAAGCTAAAAATGTCAGTATTATTTTGAAACGTTTACAAATGTATTTTGTAACAGACTGCACGACTAAAAAATGAAGGAAACACACAGTAAAAAGCCACATTTCCATCTTTGAGGCCAAACCTCAACGAACAAAAACATTGTGATTAATGATTTTACACTTGCTGAAAATAGCCGATCTACAAGCTCACAACATTGTGAGCTTTTAGATCAGCAATTTTCAGCATGCAACCAAGCATAAAATGAACTTCAAGTTCTTCTGGATCTAGTTTTTATTTGTAGACAAAATTGTCAATATATTTACTTAGTCTTAGTTTTAATCATCATAGCTTAGTTTTCATTTAGTTTCCATTTAGTATTTGTCAGTGAAACATTTTTCGCCTTAGTCTTAGTCGACGAAAACAACACTGGTGCCACACCTCATTGTGGAGGGCGTGGGATGGGGGTGGGGCCGTGGGGGGTATAGGGTTTAAAAGGCAGCAAGAATTGCATCAGGAATTCAACAGAAGCTCCACAGAAATCTATTATTCATATGGCTGGGACATTGTGCTGTGATGTGTGCATGCAGGATCAGAAGACTCTCCTTCTTTCAAATCTTCTGAGTGGAGAGTGTGCCCCGGCATGGTTCTTGACAGCCAGGGGCCTTCGAGAATGCCAGTTGCTTCAGGCCTGGAGGGTGTTTATGATCGACAGGCTATATGGCTCACAGTTCTAGTCTGTAGGTGTTGTGGACTGAGTGAAGAACTACAGTGTGCCTGCCTTTAGCCTTAAGGCTTTGGAGGGGGGTTGGGAAGTGTGTGTGCCCAAAAGACGAAGATTATTGATATCGCTAGTCGCGATATAATTAATCATACCTCCCGTTGTTGTCGATCGGCTCTAGAGTGTTTTAATATCCTTCCACATGAGTAGCTCTTTCATATTTATCACAGATTAATTGTTATTTTCACCTACAGTATATACGGTACATGATAGGTGAATAGGTCAAAATGTTATTAATAGTTATCTCCATGAAACTTCCCCAGTTGATTACTTACACCAAGACAATGATGTATTGTATTTCAATATTTCTGAAATTGTTCATTTACATTTGCAAATTAGGCATTATATATAGGAACATACGCCAAAATGTTGAAAATATTAAAAAGCTACTACTGTGGAAGAGTTATCACTCATATATTAATTTACTTCTATTGACCCTATAAGCAATTTAACATACGGTAGGTACGGTTTTGCGTTCCAATTTTGGAGCTCTGGCTCATGGACTAAGAAGCTATTGACAGTATAGAGCCAACCTGCTCATCAGGAGCAGGTAGGGGTTCAGGGTCTCATACACAAAGGAATCAGGAAGAACCAGGGATCGAAATGTGAACATCTACCTCCGTCCTGAGCCACCACTACTACCAGCCAGTCCTCCTTAGAGGGCAGGGCTCATCGTTAAACCATTTAGGCCTGACGTCAAAATAAAAATAAAATCTTCTAAAAGTTTTCTGAAATACCTAAGTTTCTTTATCAGTGGTGCTCAATATTTCATGTCATGGATCCAAAAACATATATGTAATTGGCCACCAATGTCCATCTGAATATATGTTGTTCCAGGGACCTCCCAGAAGCAAAGATTTGCGGCACATTTTCACGATTTTTCAAAAATAGCAGATCTACAAGCTTGTAGATCTGCTATTTTTTTAACATAATGAAACACCAAAAGTGGTTCCCGTCCCAAAATGGGTTAAACCCCACAATGGGTCTTGAACGAGGTTACACCACCTCACAACAAAAGGATCAGTCCAAGCACAACCACTGCTTTGGAAACTTATACAGAAACAAGCTTTGAAAAGCTCAAAGCCAACTTGAATCCAAACTGACACAGCCAGTGTCATCAAAGGCGTCCCAGCCAGCACAGCCCCCAAAGGCTCCTGGCTCAAAGCGATCGTACAGTCTAAGCGTAGCTCCAACCCTGGCAGAGCTCGGTTTCCAATGATTGTTACTGTGGGATTTACCGTAAACCCGGAGCGGAGAACGTTCCCCCGAGGCAGCAGCCTATATACTCGCCAAACTTTATTGTAAGAAAAGCTCTCAAAAGACGCAGTGACAGGACAGGGGGGCTTTATAGTACCACTTCTGTCCCAACCTCTACAGCTGTCTGTATAAGGCTGTCACCGAGGACACTAACTGAATGTGTGACAGAGCCACTGTGTGCGTGAGCCTTGCTTTTTCTTTTGTTTTTGTCCGCTTGCGTTGTGGCGCCCCTCCAACGACCTGGAGCAGACCTGTCGTTGATCCAGGCGACAACTCCTGCGTGCACCGCCGCCGGCTTGAAAGGACCTTTAGTCTAGCGGCTAGCCTTAGTCGACTAAATATCAAAAACCTTAGTCTTTTAGTCGTAGTCAACCAAATTAACACTGTACACAAGTCAGACCTCAGGTTGGATATCACATGTCAAGCTGCTAGTTCAAATGAAGTGCTAGTAGAACACAGTTCAGGATGAGTAACGGACAAAGGATATGACGCCAGAAAGGAGAAGAAGAGGCGCAATCTAAAAGACATTAAATGACAAAATGAAACAATTAAGGCACATTTTTTAAATGGAAGAGGGATGGAGAGGAATCAGTGTTGATTTAGTTGACTAATACTGCTACCGTGATTAAACCACCCTCATGTGAATAAAAATTGGACATTCCGTTTGTGATTTGTGTCATTTTTTGGTAAAACTGGCCCCTCCCACTACATTTGGAAACCGATTACAGCCGAACGATACGGACTATGAAAATTCTGCCTGTGGTGTTTTAACCACATACAGTAGGTCCAGAGATCACGTGTACCCATTTTTGTGCGATATGCACAAAAGCTGTAGTTGGAAGAGCAGAAAGTGTGTTTTGAAGAAAAGTCAAATTGTCAAAATCGATCCTGACGTAAATGGGCATGGTGTATATAAGGCGAAATGTAAAGTGGGCTGTTATAGCGCCACCATGAGGCCGACTGATGTAATTATTCATTACATTCATTTGAATAATTATTATGAACAGTTGTAACTGTAGCTCCGACAGTTTCTGCGAGAAAAAGACGTGATGATGTGAGTTTTTGCATTTTCCCATGTAAGTCGATGGGCAATTCACTAATAAATTAATTTTGAATTATTACGTCGTTAAATTGAAAAAAGGGCTTCGATAAGACCTCCGTAATATTATGGACAATGGCTGTGTGAAAAGTCAGAGCGATTGGTGCAGCCAGTGACGAGCTATGACAGTGTTTCAGACATTAATTCATTCAAACAGACAGACAGACAGACAGACAGACAGACAGACAGACAGACAGACAGACAGACAGACATTCAGTCACTCTGAAAGAATATATATCACTCTGAAAGAATATATATTCAAAGATTTGTGCCACATTTCCACGATTTATCAAAAATGGCAGACCTACAAGCTCGTAGCGCGAGCTTGTAGATCTGCTATTTTTCAATAGCTAAATTATAACATAATGTTTAACATTCAGACAGACAGACATTCAGACAATATTGAGTGAATTATAGTTAGATGACGAAAAATGTTCGTCGACTACCTTTTTTCACTGACGAAAACTAAATGGAATTGGAAACTAAATGAAAATGTAGCTAGTAGCTACAGTATGATGTCTTAGTAAATATAGTTGACAATTTCGTCAACAAATAAAAACTAGACTAAAATGTTAGGGAGGGACTAGTGGACAAGAGATCCAGTAGAACTAAAAGACAAGTACTTTTACTCTTGGTTGCATGCTGAAAATAGCAGATCTACAGATTGCAGTGCGACACGTTGTGAGTTTGTAGATCGGCTATTTTCAGCACGTGTAAAAACAATCATTTCGACGGCATCAAAAGCCACAATACATTTTAGTCGACTAAATCAACTGTACATTTAGTCGACAAAAATCTTGTGATATCTAGTCGACTAAAACCATAATAACACTAAAACATTCAAGGTGACTAAAATGTGACTAAAACTACTGTAAATGAAAACCATTCAGAAGACTAAAACAAAAAGTCTGCTGTCAAAATCAAACTGCATGAGAAGAATGCAGTGTGTGAACAGTAGTGCATTCCAGCATTATTTTGCCGCATGTATTATTATCGCAGTGATCTGTCACAAACCACATCAGGCCACATTTTGTTGGCCAGCATGAATACTGTAAATTGACTTGTGTGTGTGTGCGAGTGTCCACACGGCACACGCCAAATTACATCCTGCATACAGTACAGTACAGAGAGAGAGAGAGAGAGAGAGAGAGAGCTCAAGTGCTCCACATTCTTTCCAACATGTGAGAGATTGAGGCATACATCATTCATGTCAGCGTCCCCGTGGTTTTTCATGCCAACATCCCCGCTAATATATTCTGCCGGCATCAGCCCTGCTCAATTGGAAAATGATTTTTTTTCTTTCCGTGGGATTGAGTGGACAGAGCAAGGACACAGTCTGCCATTAATCACTATGGACAGGAGAGAGGCAGAGAGGAGGGGAGTGCACGTTAGGCCAACGGCATGTATATACCACACAGCCCACACGGACGGAACCGCTGAACAGTGTTGTATGTCCGTATTCCCATGTCGCCACTACTGTGCACTGACCAGAGCCCGTGAGACTTTAACTTGGCAGCCACCACCCCCAAAATTGGCAGGGCCTGAACGTGTCTGCATATGTTGAATGTAATTCCTTTCAAGTCAGTTCACTGCCAGTCGATTGCAATCGCGTACAAATATATCAGAGTCTACAAGTATTGGCAAAAAATGTGTCTCCCCTTTTCTTTTTTTACTAGCAATGACAGAGATGGGAAAAGACAAAATAAATCGCCCTCAGCACCCTGTATTGACGCAGATAATAAATCACAACGGAAGTTTGCAGTGAACTTGTTTGACCCGTGCAGAAGGAAAACTATGGCGGGACGCATTCCTCGCTGTGACCATCTTATAATACCATTGGAACCACATAATTCGCCACTGTGGGTTTCTTGTTTGTCTGCCCCCATTGACAATGAATGAATGAACCCAATGGAATCTATCGGGGAAATATCAACAGGGGCGGAGAGGACCCCCCCCCCTCTCCACCACCCAACCCACTCCCCCCACCCCCCACCCTCTCCACCGGATGGTTCAACACAAAAGCTTACAAGAGGCCCCATTGAGGCCCACAACCTCATGGGCAGAGTCGACCATGAACTCCCCAACTCCACCGGGTCCGCTTATTTTGTCCCCAGGACGTTCCCATCAACTGGGGAGAGTCAATGGAAGGACTATCAATCATCCCTTTGAGTACAGAGGAAGAAAATAAAGAGATGAGGGAAGATGGCAGACCGCGAGTCTGAGAGAGAGGAGAGGAGGGAGAAAAAGAAAGGCAGTCATTCATTTGTAAAAGCGAAAACAGTGAAATACAATTATGCCATCAAAGTGTCTAACAGCCCACCCCCCCCCCCCCATCCCCCTGGGGGAAGAAAACTCATTCCTGTGCAGCAACAGACAGACCACACACACAAATTATAATTCAACGCAGCTTGGAAGAAGAAAACTATGAGAAGAGCTTATTTTTTTGGGGTCTATTCTCCAAAAAACTGAAACCCAGCGGAATTTATCTGGACATGAAGGTAAATTCAGAGCCAATTCAATTAAGGGAATTACTCAGTTTTTTGCCACTTTCACAATTTGAGTGCACAGCACGCACGCACGTTTGAGTGCACCGCACGCACGCACACACACACACACACACACACACACACACACACACACACACACACACACACACACACACACACACACACAGTGTGGGCCGGCAGTGGCCCAGGGCAGGTGGTAAAGTGGCCGCGTGGGAATTACAACGTTCCCAGTTTGACCCTCAGCTTTCACTACACTCTAAGCTTGGCATCTACTGTATCATGTGCTCTTTTCTCCACGTCTCCAGTCTTAACCATTTCATTGCTTCTGACAGAATTCTCCGTCCTCTAAAATCCAACCGTTTACGGAATACTGAATGAATGAATGTTCTTTATCGATTACGAAACGGTTACATTGAAAATAACATTCGACACTGACCCGGTTGCTTGGCAACGCCTACGTCACTCCCAGCACAAAGACGCGCACGCCCTAGCGACCCATGTAGTAGAATCTTTGTTGGCTGTTGTTGGCTGTTCCCGTCTGTGGTTTTGGCCTATCCATCCGAGGTTCGGATGTGATTTGTGATTTTTTGATCGCATTGCTCCCGACATATTACCGTTTCTGGCGAAAGATAAACATCGTAAGGTACTGCTAACATTAGCTGCTGCTTCTTCTCTCGCTCTGCGAGACTGGGACACCCGGATGTAAATGGGTGTAAACCTTAGAGTATATATGAATAGAGACGGCACCGGGAGGAGACCCTGAGGCGAAATGGACATAGTGGCCGAATTTGGTATTGCAGCTCAAGCCAGCACTGGGCCGTTGACTATCATTGTGCACATTCATGTTATTGGGCCCATGACACGTGAACGCTATGTTTCATAGGTGAACGCGCGCAAATGGCACAATGATAGTCAAACGGCCAGCACGTTCATGTTATTGGGGCAATCCATCCCAGAATGCACTCTGTTCCTACCCGGAAGGAGGAGTGAAATCGCCTCATGCGCTTTTGAGCAACTTCAGCAAAGTGGGTGGGAGGAGAAATCTGGTGCCGTCTCTATTAATATATAATCTGAGGTGTAAACCCAGTCTTTTCCGTGGCAGAAACTATCTAAAATCACCACTAGGTGGCAGTCAAAGTGTTTACACACATGGCTTGTGCTTCCATCTTCTATTTTTCATCTTCCATCTACAACCTATACGTTTCTCCCTCTTGTTGTTCCCCCCGGATTCTCTTGTGAATACCAATCGTCGCTATAATTAGCCTTTGATCCAATCAGCAGCCTGCTTTCCCCAGGGGGCTAAAATAATATGGTTTAGTAATACCTTCCCAGGTTCTCGTTTAATTGCGATACATCCCACACAATCAAGCTATCTTTGGTATGGCAGCCTTTAGAGGCTCCGACGGCAAACCCAAAAATCTGTCATCAAAGGTGCATTTGGAAACGCTCAGCGCAACCATCGACACATAATGCAACATCTTCCTGCGCCTGGCGATGGGGGAGGAAAGAAATTGTCCGCGGAGAACACTGTACTGTCGACTGAAGTTCCATCCAACTGCTAATTAATTGGACCTACAGGATCAAGGACTTCTTTAGATGTGTGATAAATAATCCACTGCAGAAAGCCAGGGGGGCCTACGAAAGAGAGAGAGACAGAGAGAGAGAGAGAGAGAGAGAAAAGGGGGTTGTCGGTGTTAGAAGAGAGAGAGAGAGAGAGAGAGAGAGAGAGAGAGATAGAGAGCCGATAAAGAGAGATGTGTGGTATGGAATGAGACTCGGAGTCAAGAAGAGATCAGAGAGATAGAGCAGGGTAGACAGGCAGACTACCGCGCTAAGACTAAGAGCTCAGGACCTGATCCCATCTGTGGCCATGGTACTGAAACCCTGCGCAGACCGGCTCTGGTCCATCTTTCTCTATGTTTTTTTTTAACAATCTCTTAAGATGGTGCTCAATCATTGGAAGCATTCCATCATTGTTCCAGTTTACTAGCCAACAATGGAACCCCTACTGTACATTTAATGGTTTCAGATCGACAGCTTTGACTTCAGTTCTGAACTCATTTGAGAAGCAGGTTTTAAAGCAGGTTGATAGATAGATAGATAGATCCTGCAGATGGCGGTGTGCTTGATGGCTGGCGCACACGGTCACTGACCATTAACTCTGCGACATTGTTTCCAATAAATCCAGACACACTGCATTGCATTGCCTCTTTGCCGTTATACTACTTCACTGTCAGCCTGCCTGCTATTCACTGTGTCAGTCAGTTCTGTGCTCCAGTGTTTGATTAGTTTGCTATGGATTCTACTTTAGCATTATTATTATTCAAAGTCAAAGTCATACGATTTGTCACACACGTTACCGCAGTGAAATTTGTTCTCCGCATTTGACCCATCTCTTGGAGCAGTGAGCCGCAGCCAAAGAGAGGTGAGCTGCAGTGTGCGCCTCGCTCGGGAATCATTTGATTAGTAGATTTGACCACCCAAACCAACCCTTTGATGCCGAGTGCCCAAGCAGGGAGGCATTGGGTCCCATTTTTACAGTCTTTGGTATGACCCGGCCGGGGATCAAACCCCGACCTCCCAGTTTCAGGGACACTCTAACCACAAGGCCACTGTCTTTATTTACTTTGGAAACTATGCCAAGCAAAGCCCAAGACACTACCATAACACTACACTACCATAACATCTGCCAAGTGGTCCCGAGTGCGCACCCCGGGACAATAGTGTGAATCGCCCCTAAATGTCATGAAATGGTGGTCTGCAGAATAAACAATGGGCCTTGATACGAGAAGGTTTGAAAACCAGGGATCTAATGGGGCTGCCTGGTAATCAATGAGGCTGAGGGATTAAGAACGTTCCCTGCAGGGCTCTCAGATCTGAACTGCAGGCAGAGCTTACTGGAGGATGGGAGGTCACGTGGGGTTGAGGAGGTGGTCCGCTGGGGTAGAACTCAACATAAAACCCATTTAGACCCGACACCAGATTCTACAAAATGTCTTCTAAATCATGATGGTTTTCTGAAAACCCCTATGTTTCTATGTCAGTGGTTCTCAAACTATTTCATGTCAATGACCCACAGAATGATCTGTATTTGGCCATCTAAAAATATGTTATTCCCAGGGACCTCCAGAAGCAAGGATATGAGATTTAAAAAAAAATCACACCCGTGTGAAGTGAGTGTTGCAACTCTGTGTGGGGGTCCCCGGAAGTTCCAGACCCACAAGACCACAGCCAGGGTGCCGGCCCGGTTCCGGCGAGCCGCCCCAAGTCCGAAGCGGTTGAAAAATGAAAGTCCCCATGTGGGGGTCCCTCTACTGTACTGGCACACCCGAAATCATCATATTATAGTTAATGTGAGTGTGTGTTTGTGTGTGTTAGGTTGCGCACAGGTGATGAAAAACAACCATGCTATTTTCGCGCATATACCCAGGCAGGCAGCCAGGCAGGCACACAGCCAGCCACACACATAGCTCCGTAAGGGAAGAATATAATATTCAAACTAAGATTTGTGCAATAATTTCATGATTAGCAGATTAAAAATTGCAAATCTACAAGCTCATACTGGCCTATAGCGCGGCACTGAGTTCCACACCTCTGTGCCTCGTTCAAGGTTTCCGTGCAAAACTAATGCTTGGAATGGTTTCCGAATCATGAAAAACATCTATAGGGCTCCATTTCCGTCACCGCTAAACCCCTTATCCCTAAACTTCTTTGCCTTTTTTGTACTATTTTGAAAAACATTTTTGAATAGTTCGACTTGCCAATCTACATTGACACGTTGTGAGCTTGTAGACTGGACATTTTAACTATTCAAAAATGTTTTGCAAAATAGTAAAAAAAAGCCAAATTAGTTTAGGGATAAGGGGTTTAGCTGTGACAAAAATGGAGCCCCTAGTTTGACACATTACATGCTTCTTAAAGCATAATTAAAATGCCCCTAAGGCAAAAAAAAATTGCCTTAGGGGCCTATAGGTTTTTAATGGTACTCCAGCTTTCAACCCCTGAATTTACCATGATCCACATTTTATATAATACTCTATTTTTAATATGTAATTTGGATGAACCTATAAGGATCATAAATAACCTTGAATGATTACTTTTGCAAAAATAAATGGGTCACGCCTCTTTTAAGTTTAGATTGACTGGCCTACTATGAGCTTGTAGGACATTCCCTTTCCCCTCCATCAGGCTCCACACAGAAAGGCCCTTTCACTTGGGTATGGGCACTGATGACACGGAAGAGGAAACTGTGAGGCGACAGCACTATACCGACAAGAAGATTTGAGCTGTGATTTTCGTTAACTGGCAAGTGGGCCTCTAAAAAAACCTAAACAAGTTCAAGCAGCAGAAGTCTTTGAAGAAGGACACAGAGACGTTTGGTGGGTGTGATCTAGCAAGGGACCGTGTTGTCGTGACTCGTGTCACATCATCTGCACCAGTTGACAGATATCTCCAGAATCCAGATAGCCCTATCCGGAACCCCCCCCCCACACCCCCACCCCACACCCAATCATCATCTGACCAGCTGACAGATACTCTGTCAGAGCCCTTTCTAAAAGCTGTCAGGAAGAAAAAAAAAGATTGATGGGTGGACAAAAATTGAAATAACAAGAAGAGAGACTCACTATACTGCTAAGTTGTGTTCCTGTTCACCAGAGTTGATTCTGTCGACTAATACCATGGCGGAAAATGTTTGTGGACTACCTTAATGTTTTTTTCCGCTGACGAAAACTAAATGGAAAGTAAATTAAAACTAAGCTATGATGACTAAAACTATAAGACTAGATCCAGTAGTAGCCGGCCTATAAGATCATGGCCATGAAATATTTCCGGACAGGAAAGAAAACTGGGATCGAAATTTAAACATCGGAAAGGGAGAGCGCAGGTGGAGAGAGAGAGAGAGAGAGAGACATGGAGTTGAGAGACCACCTGCATTGATGACAGCCTCAGCCAAACCACCACCATGTGTGTGACTATAACTATATATCTGCTATACAGTATATAGCAGCTATACTGTACAAGCTCATGAGCTTGTAGATTGTTTGTTTTATTGTTGTCGTTTTATAATCTTTAGATTTTTGAACATTTTCTAAACAAATTAGAAAAATTCTGCGTTCAAGTTCAGGAGACTTTGGGGAGGAAAAAAAGCAATTCTCCCGAATGCTGCATGCCTTCCGGTATACATATAGGGCATGGAAAAGGAGTGTGGCATTTGCATTTTTTTCACCATGTAGTAAATGCTGCATTCACGGCCTGGAGAGGGCAGTTGTTTTACAGACGGGCTGAAGCACCCCTTTGAATGTCTATGTGTGCACGTCACTGAGTCTCACCGTCTCTTGCCTTTCCTTCGTTCTCTATAAATGTCAAATACAATCTTTGCATTTAAAGATCTCCACGTTAACTCTTCTAAAATAATCCCTGAGCACCGCACTGCCATCCCCTCTACATGGTCTGTATCTCTATGTATCGTTTCCTTCCCCGCGTATATATACACCTTTCTTGGCGCAGTAATGGAGGAGGATTCTGCTTGGGTTGTGGAGGAGGCTCCTTCAGTGTGGCTGCAGCTGCTCGACCGGGGCCCAACAGCTGTCGCCACGCCATTATCATAATCCCTCTCTACTCTTTACCCCTTCCATCCCGCTCAGTCAGCATCTCCAATGCCTCATCCTTTTCCACGCATTTTCTTTCCCGTGTATATGAATGTCTTTCTTTTCCTGGTTACCAAATGTGACCAGAGAGCCTGCCATCGCGCAAATTCCAGCTTTTCACCAGAGGAGATTATTATTTTTTCCCCCCAAAATTAGTTAATAGCACAGGCAGACTCTTCACATACTAACTAGAGCATGTCTGAAATAAGTGTCAGAGCTGAAATGTAAATATGAAATAAATACATGTAGCTAGGTGAACCTTTCAAGCCTGTTTTCTCAACTCGCCGTTTTCTGCAAGACATTACTCTATAAGCCATATCTCCAAAAACTGGTGGGTCAAAACTGAACGACCAATATGTCAATCAAAAAAGAAGAAAAGAAAAAAAATCCAATGGCAGTCCCTCAGTCAAATTTGGTCACAAATAGTGCACAGCATCACTATGGGTCCTTGCGAGGTGCCAGCCAACGGATCAAACACTAAGAAGGCTATAGTCTGTCCGAAACCCTTTTTTGATTGATTTTAGTTTATTGAACATAAATGTAAAAACATCTTATTTCTTCTCCCCTCGCATGTTGGGTTCTATCAACCCAAACCCATAGAAACATCACACACCATTAAAGGACAGCAGCTATTTACAGAGGAGTGATGTGGTGATTGTTTTCTTAATGGGACTTAAAACATGGCTTGGGTTTGTGGAGCAGGCGGTATATAGCGGGCGGTGGAAAGGCTGAATGGCACATTAAACGCAGTGAAATTGCTCTCAGGGTCTAATTTGGGGCAAATGTGTTCCGGGGGAACAGTTTCGAATTATATGACAGAGATACATTATTTATTCTGCGTGCATTATTATTACAGTGTTTTTCCCCCCCGTTCCATTCCCCAAGAAGATGAGACCATCAAGTGGAATTTATCTCACCAGGACTCACGTCGCCAAACTGTCGACTAGAGGGATGGAATGTACTGTTTTTTAGTTTGTTGTGGAGGTTTAGAGGCCACCGAGTTGAGTCTGAGAACATTTTTGTCATTAAACGGCATTAGCTTCTACCCGCACCTCAACCTTGAAATGAGCAAACAAGACCTAGTCAGAGCTGACGGAAAGCGTTAATGGAAATGGGAGATTTAAATTAGGACCGGCTTAGCGATGTAAACACTTTGACAGAGAAAATTAGGGGCTGAGAAACCAAATATTAGAAAATGAGTGTGTGTGTGTGTTTTAAAAACACACTAATCCTAGAATAAATTGGAAAAGGCAACTATTATTACAACCACCAATTGTACGAGGGAGGTCTGGCTTGACCAATAGCGGGCCTTATGTCGCCGTGCCAACCACACGTGACGGGATGAAGGGAGAGAGGGGCTGTGTAAACACACAAAGGCTTAAAGTGCTTGCTACGGCTAAACTGAACATTAGCATGGATAATTGAGCGTGGTGCTTTTTGGCCGCAAAGCTCCATTAGCCGTCAACTGAAGCAAGACTGCGCTTCTCTCCACAATGAGTCCATCTCCCCTCATGCAAGTCTGTGCATTCACTCTCCACATTAATTGGGGTTAGTGGGGGTCATTACAACTTTGGAAACTCTTGTCTCTTCTTTTAATTGTTTATTTTCTAACTCCCTGTTCAGGCGCTAACTTGTGTGTGTTTTTTTATGCTTCTGGACTCTTTTCACCTGACGGGGGAGTGTGTTTACCCGGCTGGACGTAGCGCGTGGAAGGAACACGTTATTCCGACTATAGTTCGTTCCCCCTCCATCAGGCGCCCTGGTTTAGAGACCAAGATTACTGCATGTTTTTTGTGAGGGTACCCACCCTAGGGGACACAGGGAGAACATGTGAGGGTACCTACTCTAGGGGACACGGGGAGAACATGTGAGGGTACCTACCCTAGGGGACACGGGGAGAACATGCAAACTCCACAGAGAAAGGCCCTTTCGCCAACCCCCACAGCGGGAATCGAACCCAGGACCTTCTAGCTTTGAGGCGACAGCACTACAGACTGTGGGAATCGAACCCAGTACATTTGTACTATTACTCAAGTAAATGTTGAATTCCAGACTTTTTACTTGTAACAGAGTATTTCTATATTGCAGTATTGAGACTTTTACTTAATTAACTTTACTGATGGTAGCCAGGTCTTATATACAGGGCCTGTTTAGTCACACACGTAGGCTACAGTAACTGTCACCAACCATCAGCGCCTCCAGGCAACACACTTCAGAAGAGACTGAGAGCGATGGAGACGAGGAACCAGGGCCTTCGTCTCACCTCATCTGAGATGAAAGGTGCAACTTGCAACACGCACCCACACACATTATGCCGTGACGCACGCACGCATGCGCACACACCCACACCCACACACAGAGACGAACTCCTAAAGAAAGAAGCCTTGGAAACTCGAGACAAGTCAAGTATTTCCTCTACTGTCCTCTTTCTGTCTATCAACCGCTGGGTCTTTTTCAAGTCAAGGCCCACCCAACGTCATAGAATGAGGTCAAAGGACCCAAATCGTCAAAAACCACAGACAAGTAACAACGCCCACACACACACACGTGTCTGCATCAAGTGCAGCCAAGACCTATGCTGCCAAAGTGCACCGTCTGTCAAAGCAAAGTCCATTTACAAAGCCGTCTTGTTCAGCCTCCAAACCTGTTAAGAGAGATGCAGCATCAACGCGCAGAGCCGCAGACTATATGAGGCGTATTGTAAGCAGGCCGCGGCTTGGCCACAAGTCAGTCCAGCCACGAGACATCGTTTAACACAGAGGCCAAGTTCACATTGGCCTGTAGGAAAAACACCACCTTTTGTGTGTGTCTGTGAGGCACCTGCGAGGCATGGAAACACTGCACGTCTGTTGCCACGGCAACCGCAAGGCATGCAACCATCCAGGGAGGTGAGATAGTGTGAAATCTATTTTCTATTTTCTTTTCAACTTCCTCCAGTGTTATGGTCTGCTCCGTACGCAAAACAAAAGGGCCAACGGCCTTGAGCCGGTGAGCGAGCGAGCGTGCCTCGCATTTCAACACCTCGACTTTTTTCAATCGGGGTTGCTTACAAGGCAGTCCGACCGTCTCCGACAGATGTCATTTGGCACGCCACGGCCCCCGCGTACACGAGCCGCACGACGGCGTGACACCGCGAACAACTTCAAACCCCCCCGTGGGGGGGGGGGGGGAGAGAGGCGATCGCCAGATGCTACCTCTGTCCTGTGCCCCCCACCCTCTCATTACTCCATCTCTCTGTGTGTGTGTGTGTGTGCGTGCGTGTGTCATAACCTCTCCTGCTCTCGCTCCCTCTGTGGAATGGGAAATGTCAGTGGAACAGATGGTGAGAATTTTTGTTGTTTATTTCATAGGAGAGGCGGTGGAGGTGGTAGGGTGGGTCCAGTTGTGACCCGCTCAGGCCTATGGTGTGTGTGTGTGTGTGTGTGTGTGTGTGTGTGTGTGTGTGTGCGGCCGTGCAGACATTGTGTCTGTGACCGGTTACACTACCTGCATGTTAATTGTTGCAGGTGCCTGCGATTTGCCTGCAATTGTGGTGAGATGAGGATGATCCACGGACGTGTGTGTGTGTGTGTGTGTGTGTTTCTTCTGTGCGTTTCTTATACGATCCACGTGTATAGTTGGAGAGTTCAGTCGGTGCGATTGTGTGGGCCTTTTGATTATTCATCATGGTCATAAACCCTTTGTTCTTTGCCTGCACGCACTGAAGCTCTAGAGAGAGAGAGAGAGAGAGAGAGAGAGAGAGAGACACAGGAGTGGCAGCCAGTGTCAAGGCTTCTCATATAAAGTACGTGGCAGAAGCACACATACATTTATTCATCGGAAGACATAAGTAATACAGTAGGAGGCATGCGTGATGTGTGCAGACCAAGCACAACCTGCTAGAGAATGTTAAGTGAAAGGGAAAGGGATGCTCCTATCAGGGGTTTTTGGGACCCTGGTCACTGATTGTTTTTTCTCATGATCGGGGCCCGATACCGAATGTCAAAAACCCACGTCGAAACTGTTCCTGTGTGTGTTTGGGGAGGAAGGAGGAGAATGTTTAGGCCAGTCACAAAGATGGAAAATGTTATTGTACTAGATATCTGAAATGACATTTATACCACTTAAATGGTATTAGACGGTTTCTCCAGATAGGGACAATTCCCAGATCACTGATCCGAGTCATTTGGAGTGAATATCGGCCGATCGCTGATCGGTGGCCTATTGATTGGAGCATCTCTAGTGAAAGGAGAGAGAGAGAGAGAGAGAGAGAGAGAGAGAGAGAGAGAGGTAGACATCCACAGGGCCACACTTTGCTCACACCTCAACGTAACTGAAGTATAATCTTAAAGGTCAGTTTTAATGTCTGTTGTCTCCCTCTCCCGATGGAGAGATATGGTACTCGCAACGATATCCACTATACCAGGGGTTTTCAACCGGTGGTCCGCGGCCCCCTGGTGGTCCGCGGAGGTACTGCTGGTGGTCCGCAGCCAGGCATTCAGAAAAGTTGTATTTTTGCCTTTTTTTCTTTACTTTTTTTTTACCTTTCTAATATATATATATATAAAACTTATTTGCAATATTTTTACTTGTTTGTGAATAATAATAATAACTTAAGTCGAATCTAACATTACAATTCAAAAAGTCAAGTGCTCAACGTGTCAAATAAACTAAAAAAAAAGCTGACGGAGCCATCAGCTGCTGCAGCGGAACAACCATCCTTCTCTTCCACCCAACGCATGTTGTGCTTCCACCCAACACATGCATGCTTACCGTGCTTGCTGCCCAAGGCAAGCACGGTAAGAAGACGTTGCCATAATTATTCATCCAATTCATAATAATACGTTTGGGAAAGTCAAATCTCCCTGCCATAGAGTTATAATATCTGCCGTGGATCGATTGAATAGTCTCACATAATACGTGACGTATTCAATGTGCAACTTCTCAGTCTATCGTTGCCGAAAAGGCAGAGCTACAAGCTCTGAAATGCAAAGCTTTTGCACACCTACAAGCGACAGGTGCGTAGGAGAGGGTACGGTGCCCCAAAAATGAACAAGGAAAAAACAGAGCTACAAGCTCACAACGCGATGCAACCAGGTGCAATGTGATCTGGTAGATTGGCTATTTTTGGTGCGTGACACCGTCGTACGATGATGTATACATTACGTTTTAAAGTGACGGTACACAATGAACAGTTCCCTCTGTATGTTAGAAAGGTAATGTATAAACCGGTGCAGGTTGTAGGTTGGTTAAAATAAAGAGAAGATTATTAGATTAATAGAATAAGATAAAAATATATATTCTGTTTCTGTGTGTGTGTGTGTGTGTGGGGGGGGGGGGGGTTGTCAGAAACAAACCTACTGTGACTGTCAAATGCACCAAGTGTCAAATGTGTCTTCAGTGTTTGGGTGATTAACTGAAATGGATTATTATTTTGAGACTTATTTTGAGTCCTGCTTAGTACAAGTAAAAAACACTTTTGTTAAACTTTTGATAATAAAATACTTAAGTTTTTTTTGTCCAGCTCCTGAATGTAGCCTGTGATAGTGTGATTAGTGAATAACAAGTAAGAAGAAAACAAAAACAATCTTAACCCATGGTCCATCGTAGATCTACGATGAACCCACCCGACACAACAGTGGTGGTCCCCAGGCTGCTGCTAGTCAGAATGGTGGTCCCTGGGTCAAAACCAGTTGAAAACCCCTGCACTATACAATAAAGATGGTGGCACATCTATATAGTGTCCAATCCGGTGTGCCGTCTATATCTTCAAACAACTTTATCAACCAATAGTTGTCTAACCCCAATATCAGGCTCCGCAGATGTGGTAGTTGCGTACATAGTTGTGTTAAATTGTATTTTATTGTCTATTTTTAAACTCGATCCTGGATATGAATGAACACCGAGCACACATAGCTGTGTATGCTAGCCATGCTGTGTATTAAATAATTGTCTCCACCAGGCCGAAGGCATGGGGAGAGAGTATGTTTTGCCCTCCGTCCAACGACTTAAAAAAAACACACATTTTACTCCTCCAGATTCTGTCCAAAAATCTCACAAATCGTTACACACTATCTCTATATGGTCATGTGTTCAAGACGGATCTGTCCGATATTTTGATTTGATCCCAATTGGCTAACATTGGCTTTCAAAGTTGGCAGGATTGGCCCGTTTTGAACAAAAAGCCTCAAATCATGAACGCAGCGTGCAATTTACATGCAATCTTTCACAGACTTTCCTACTAGGCTGAGGAATATATCCCACCCTTTTCACATTAGCCTGTTATAGCGCCACCAACAGGTGGATTTTTGCAAAACACATTTTTGGAACAAAATGCCTCAAATCATCCAATTACCATCCAAGGCGTAAGAAGAAATGACACCCTTTTCACACCCTATTATAGCGCCACCAGGAGGCCACAACCTGACCTGCCCTGGTGGAGACCTGTGCCCCGAGGGGCACTTTATCTAGTTAAAACATGTCACACCTGCGTGGCGAAAGAAGTGACTTTAACATTAAACTTAACGATTGAATTATAACCTCAATCAAGCGGTGCGGGTGACATTTCCTAGATTCCCTACTCATTTAAAATACAAACACGACAACAATAAAAGCTCCTGCATGCTATATATGCCAGGGCAGCGTTTTAAAATTCCAATTTGCCACTACAGAAAATGGCCTCAGGATGCACTCGCTATGACCGCCTGAGGGCAATTAATTGCTGATGTAGAGAGGAATGTGAATTTGAATATGTACTTTCTCTCTCTCTCTTTCTCTCCCTCTCTCTCTCTCTCTCGAAAGGTTTAGTTGACATAAATCCATGCAAGTACAGGGAACAAGACCCCCCACCCCAATCCACTCTTGTTCTAACAGCTAAACAAAAAGGTGCAAGACTAAAAGCCATACATGCGAGTGTGCCTCAAGTTCTGGGTGCCTGACACAGTGCCCTGCCAGCCTTTTCATTTGGGGACCCCCCCAAAATAATTTGGCGACCCCCTCTAGGGGTCACAAAACAATGTAAGGAGGATCATTCTGGAATCTGCCTATTGGATTATGAGATATCGTAAACGTTTTAGCCTGAAAGTAATCTCTTTCAAGGCATGAAGATGCACAGATTGGTCTGAGAGTGATGCTAAAAGTCATGGGGGTCACTCACTCAAGCAGTTGTGAGCATGAATGCACTCTGCAAGTTTTGTGGCAATCTGCCAATTCGTTAACGAGATAACTTGTGTGCAAATTGTGGAAAAGTGGAAAGTTTGGCCTAAGGGTGGTGATAGCGTAGAGGCCATGACGGGGTCACCAAATTCAGAAAGGCACATCTTTGCTGAGTGCATACATTTTCATGGCAATCTTCCCATTACATTTTCAGATAGTGTGTGCAATTACAAATTTGCACATGAAGAAAATTACTTATAGGCCAAGCGTTCCCAAACATTTCAGGCCGCAAAATGATCACATTTGATCACTTTGGACACTTGGAATTGTACGAGTTGAACTTGAAATATTACATTTTGGAGTCATTACGTTTTGACTCGGCTCCACAGATGGATGTGTGTCAATATAAAACTACAAGCTCACAGAGCACAGGTCGCATTTACAGCAAAATCGGGCAATTCCCGCTAGTGTGTTGTTTGGTCACCCTGGTCATGCCTCGTGACATGACGTGACATCATCAGAGATCCCTGATGTCATCAAGATTGGCCAGCAACTCTACATCTGACCTCAAACCTCAAACCCTTAGATCTCCATATGACCTGACATTCCATATGTTGATCCTTTCCCATCCATCCTTCCTCTTCGATGTCTCCCTTTTGACCGATACCTGTCCATTTAAACTGTATAGACCCTCTAAACCCTGTACACTCAAGACACTGCCCCCGCTGCAACCCTTAGATGTCCATATATGAAGCCGACCTGTTCTGACATTCCATATGTTGATCTGACCTCGTCAAACCCTGTATACTACTCATGACACGCTCCATATATGGCCAGTACCTAATTCATTCCATATGTTGATCTGACCCACCATGCCAAAGCGCCAGTGCTCGCCCAGCAGTCTGCTGTCACCCAGGCGGATGCGTGCACGCAACTGCTTCTCACCCTCACGAGTTTGAACTTGTAGATCGGCTATTTTTGCTACGACATGCATGCAATGTGGCCCCTCTGGAGTGAGCATGGAAATGTAATGGCCCTCTCCATCGTCAAAGTTGCCCACCCACTGCTATAGGCAGTAGTTTTCAAGAAGAGGTTGTTTGAGAGCAGAGTAGTGAAGTGGCAGAGCTCTCCGTTTGGCCCGTTTTTCATCCTGAACAAATCATTCCCCCCCTACAGTATACATCTTCTGCTTCTTAATGCAGGAACAACAAGCTTAGATAAGCCACAGCACAGGCGCCAGCGGCCCGTCGAGCATTTAAACTAGACAATATACCATATTCTCAATTCCAATTCCAAGCACATACACGACAACACCAGCTTTGTTGTGTTCCCAAATGCCCAGAGCTTCTGGTTAAATGCAGTCCAAGGAGACGTGCACGCACATCCCAAAAGAGTTTTGACAGGTGCTGGATCACACAGGCAACACTGAAAGAGAACACTGTCTGCATGCTCCGATGCAAACGTTAGTATTATTAAAAGTAACCTGACCAGGTTAAAAGTGGAGAAACTGAAAATGTTCCACTTTAATAATAAAGTTTGTGTCTGTACAAACTTCAAAACCGTTTTTTTCCCACTTTAATAATACATTTTGTTTCAGGAGCATGAAAAGGACGGTGTGCAGCTCTCTTCGGAGCTTCTGGTTCTCTCAATCTTTTATTGCCAACCTTTCCTCGGCCTGGGACCATTATTTATATATATTTGCTCTCATTTCCTCTTGGACAGGCACACAACACCGCCTTCAGACGGCCGTCTGTACAGTGCGTACCAAGTGTGCACACCTGCAATGTTTACGACATTTGAGTATTTGACCCAACCACTGCAACCAGTGTTGTTTTCGTCGACTAAGACTAAAACGGAAAAATAATTCGTCGACTACCCTTTTTCACTGACGAGAACTAAATAGAAACTAAATGAAAACTAAGCTATGATGACTAAAACCAAGACTAAATATATCGACAATTTCGTCAACAGATAAAAACTAGACTAAAATGTTAGGAAGGGATCCAGTATAAGTCATTTTACACTTGGCTGCATGCTGAAAATCTCATGACATTTAGTCGACTAAAACTAGACTAACACTAAAACATTCCAGGGGACTAAAATGTGACTAAAACTAAATGAAAACTATCCAAAAGGCCAAAAACAACACTGGACCCAACTGATCTCTCGCAAAACCAGTCCGTCGCTCCGTCACTCAACGCCTCCATAATACTGTATGGTTGTCAGTCCATCGTGCCTCGTGACGTCACGCCTCGTGACAGGGTCCATAACATATGGACCCTGGATGGAGATCACGACATGGCATGGAGGGCCCTGAATGGCAAGACCAGTGTATGGAACTCCAATCTTCCCTCGTCAAATCCAACTCAGCTTCTTCTACGCAACAGTGGAGTCTGTTCTCCTATACGGCGGCAGTGAATGCTGGACCCTGAAGCCAACCCTGCAGAAGTCCCTTGACGGGTGCTACACCAGAATGCTGCGTGCAGTACTTAACAATAACATCAGCAAGACTGTACATGTTACTAACAAGACTCTGTATGAGGGATTACCAAGGGTGAGCCAGAAAATAGCAGCCAGGAGAATGAGACTAGCGGGACACTGCCAAAGGTATCAAGAACTGCCAGCCAGCAAACTGGTGCTCTGGGAACCAACACACGGGCATCGATCACGAGGACATCCCACGCTAACATACGTGGATGTACTCAAGAGCGACGCAGGAGCGCAGAGTACCAACGAACTAGCCGGATGTATGGAGAACCGGGATGACTGGAAACGACGATGGAGGGCTCGTCTGAGGACGACCTACAGTATAGACTATAGAGAGACGACGTCTCGTGACACGCTCCTGAAGTCTGTCAGCCCGTCACGCCTCATAAACACGCTCCATATATGGTCGTCTCCACGATGTCGATCTGTCATCAAACCCTCTGCACTGAAGACACGCTATATATGGCCATGAACCATGTTTTGAATTATGCATTTTCTGGTCAATGAAAAACATGATAAATATATGAGAATGACAATGTCAATATATGGCCATATTGTGACAGTCTCATGATGAAATCCTGGATAGCCATACATGGTTTGACATACTAGATCTGCATAAGACTACATAACTCAAACCTGGCCTCCCTGACACCAGATTAACTCCTGCTTCTCAACTGTATTAACTCATACATAGCTAAATGGCAGTAGCAATAGTTCAGCACAGGCTAGGTGTTAATGTTAGAGACCACAGGAGTGAACCATTCAAGCCTGTTTTCTCAACTCGCTGTTTTCCGCCAGGCACCCGCATTATGGGAGCATATGGGAGCTGTCAGTTGCCATGAATAAGTCAACTTTACTACCAAACTGGAAGCATTCAGGCATAACCTTGCCACTTTTGCCTCAAACTCCTGTGCGTGCGTGCGTGCGTGGATGGCTGGTGTTACACTTCAATCGGGGGAGAGTGGAATATATTTGTTCTACAGGAACATGTTCGTTCGTGGCGCCAACATTGCACACACGCCACATCCTCCCCCAGTTAGGATGTCAACGAGTACCACGGAGAGCACGCCGCATGAAAAAGAATACATGATTATTATAAACAAAGACTCCTCTCCGCATGGCATGACAGGCCCGCGTGGAGGGACGGAGGGACACAAACAGAGAGAGAGAGACAAAGAACAGCATGCCAGCTGTCAGGCAGAGAACGAGACTAAAAGGGGGAACGACAGGAGGAATTCACATGTACGGAAAGTGGCACAACAGAGAGAGAGAGAGAAATTGAATTTCAATGAACATGTGAGGCGGGGCAGTTGGAGCCGAGAGAGAGAGAGAGAGAGAGAGAGAGAGCGAGAGAGAGAGAGAGAGAGGATGGTATAGAGAAAGTGATGAAGGGAGAATTTTCCAGCAAGATGAATCACATTTTTAAAGTGGAAATGCATCCATAATGCAAACTTCTTGCGAAGAAAACAAAGAAACAACGAGGGACAGATTGAGATGGAAGAAGGAAGAGACGGAATAAAACCCAGAGGAGGAAGAAGTGACAGAAACAAAGAAAAAAGAGATTGACAGAGATAGACAAAAGATAAAAGACAACAAAATGAGGAAACTAAGGAAAGACGAGACTGAACGAAACGGAGGAGTTCGACACGCAAAGAAACACGTCATAAGTCTGATAGTTGAATGGTTTATTTAGTTTTAGTCACATTTGCGAGTCACCTGGAATGTTTTAGTGTTAGTCTAAATTCAGTCGACTAAATGTCGTCTAACTGTCGACTAAATATGCAGACTAAAATGTATTTTGGCGGGCCTTGATGCCGTCGTAATGGCTGATTATACACATGCTGAAAATAGCCGATCCACAAGGTCACAAGCACGACGCGTTGTGAGCTTGTACATCTGCTAGTAGATCTGCTATTTTCAGCAGATCTTCTGGATCTGCTTGCATCTGCTATTTTCGGCATGCAACCAAGTGTAAAATGACTTACACTGGATCTCTTGTCCACTAGTCCCTTCCTAACATTTCAGTCTAGTTTTTATTTGCTGACGAAATTGTCAATAATATTTAGTTTCCATGTAGTTTGTCAGTAGTTTGTCAGTATAGTCGCCGAAAACAACATTGTCATAGTATTACGTCGACGAAATCAACACCGGGGGAACAAGCCGGGAGACGGGATGGAACACGGTGACGAGGAGCAGCGGGCGGAAGGAAGGGAAGGGAAGGGAAGCCGAAAGGTCAGTGTAAAAACACAGGAGGGAGACACGGTACAGGAATGAATACCAACGAGACGACAGACGCGACCTCAGCAGAATCCCAACTAAGAGCGTTGACACCCCGCCCCCCCCCCCCCCGGGCCCTCGCGCTCACAGCCTTGCCCACCTCGCACAGCCGGATGGCTGGCAGCCGGCGGGCGTGACACCCATGTATGCTCTGCCAATGTGCCACGCATGCACAGGCCCCGGTGCGCCGTGCGGCGGGGTCCCGCGGGTGCTGCCCTCTGCCAGCTGACGCCCGTGATGCACCGCAGCTGTGCCAGCCAGTGCAATGGAGTGGAGTGGCCGGCAGGCCGCTTGCACTGCACCTGCAGCAGCCGTAGATAATAGGCAACAGGCGGCCTACAGGCCTGTGAGATGATTTGAAGAATGCGTTTTATATATTGTACGCACGCACACCGCACGTCGCACGCAGGCACGCGCACACACACACACACACACACACACACACACACACACAAACGCTTTTTTTGTTTGTTTTCTGAGCTCAATTTCACCCCCAAAAACCTGAACTTTTTACATTCAGTCAATTTTCTGTGGTCTGGGGGTTTTCTGGCTCAAACAAGTGCTCCGATTTGCCAGTCCACAAATCCCATATACTGTATGACAGAACAATTTGCCAGCAGATGTCACCGTTGAGGGCTTTTTGCCTGTTTTTTTTTTCTCTTTCATTGCAGCTCAAAAGGATTCAGAACACACAGAGAAAACCCCCAGACCACAGAAAATCCACTCCAATGTTCAAAGTTGAGGTTGTGTGGGTGTAATTGAGGTCATAAAACCTAAAAGAAAAAAAGAAATGAAAATGAATGACACGAAACCTTTAAAAACCCTGAAGAAACGCCTGCTCTAGGAGCTTCCTTGGCGCCTCTAGTCTGTCTGGATGCCTGTACCCTTAATGCGAGTGTGCAGGGTGCGCTCTAAACGAGCCAATCGAAGACGTTTACATGGCAGGTACATTACAGGCAGTCTTGGGATGAAACGATAAATACAAATCGGGGGATCAAACAAACACACATGCACACACAATCAAACCCATGGGTCCTGTATACACACAAATACAAACAGGGGCTGATGTAAGCAGTCCCCTCCGCACGCACGCACGCACTCACGCACACACGCAAACACCTGACAAAATAACTGTGTCCAAACAACATTACACACACTCACACAAGGGTAAAAATACACTACATTTCACTGCCACCAGACTATGATGTGCCAACTTGGCAGAGCGGTCAATTCTCACGGCATTTGAATCGAGAGTTCTCGCGGACTCGTCGTCCCACAATGGACAATTTGTATGCACGGAGCCAATTAAGCACGGCTGACGGGCCAAACATGTGTTTCTGTCGACCTTAGTGAAAGGAAAATAAATAAATAAAACTATATCCACCGTGCCGCTCCGAACAACTGAGAGGGATGTGTATAACTTCATTCTTGTATGCTTGTTAACCCATTAAAACTGTGTCATTTTAGTGACTCTTTCTGATACAGAGTCATGGCGGCAAGACTAACTGTTCGGGAGAGGAGAAAAAACTATTTTATTTTATGCAAAATGAGTTAATAGCACAGGCAGACTCTTCACTAGAACATGTCTGAAATAAATGTCAGAGCTGAAATTGACATGTAAATATAAAATAAATGCTTAAACACGTAGCTATAGGTGTAATGTTAAGAGTCCACAGAAGTGACACTTAGTATCGACTATCGCCCTATACCTCCTGCATCTGAAAGCAACTATTGCTGACTTCAGATTAGGCGAGGCCAGCTGCTTGCAATTACTAATCATTGGACAGAAGTATAGCCTGTGACGAGATGGGATACCTGCGGTTATTATGGCCTATTCAACGGCAGGAACTACAGTATAGGCGCTGGCGTCACCATGGCTGCAGGCTCTTACCAAACCTCAGCTGCTTTGTACTTCTCTCTCTCTCTTTCTCTGCCTCTCTCTCTCTCTCTGCCTCTCTCTCTCACTCTCTGGAGGCACTCTGGCTTTGTGTTTGCAAGAGCAAGCAAGCATGCAGAGATGGTGGGGACGACCGCACAGTGAAATTTGGATTGGTGAAATGAACCTTTACGGATGTGTAGATGGATGTGACACACACACACACACACACACACACACACACACACAGACACAGACACAGACACAGACACAGACACAGACACAGACACAGACACACACACACAATAGAAGAGAGAAAGAAAAATATGGGCAGCAGTGTTAACAGTTTGGCCGCCAGGATTTAATAATAACTTCGATATAAACTCACAGCACCATTTTCACGATTTTTCATGATTTTTCAAAAATAGCAGACCTACAAGTTCATATGAGCTTGTAGATCTACTATTTTTCAGCTTGTTCCTTTTAACTTCCGGCTTGATATATTTTTTAACATATCTTGTGATGTGTGTGCATTATACACTGTTTAAAAGTAGTAATCTGGCTCATGAGACAAAATACAGCCACATTGTTACAAGTGTGTGCAGACAGTATGCCGTGTACATGTCATTGTGTGTGTGTGTGTGTGTGTGTGTGTGTGTGTGTGTGTGTGTGTGTGTGCGTGTGTGCGCGCGCGCATGCGTGTGTGCGTGTGCGCGAATGTCTCATATGCATCCATGCATGTCTAAAAAGGTCAGGTCTAACAAGGTTGCGTCGTTGAGCCCAGACGGTCTGTAAGAATACCCTAAGCCCTCCGCCTGTCTCTCTCTCTCTCACGTACATTAGCATAACAATAAACAGAGCCGCACACTCATTTCCCTGCTCTCACTACCATAATTACTTATTTACCTCCATCCGCAGGGCTTCATACAGTGCCCTTGAACACAGCTATGCCTGCGCACGTGCATGTGTCAGAGTCAAGGAAAGCGTATGTTCACGTGTGTGCGCGCATGTGTGACCGAGCAACGGAGAGGGTTTCTTGCTGCCATCCTTGGCCTTTGTGTGTACGTGTCTGTGACGTGTGCGTGCGTGCGTGTGTGTGTGTGTGCGTGTCTCAAAAGGCAGCCATCCGTCCTTTAACAGACCTCCGTAGTAACAAAAACAACCGTTAAAAAAGAAAACAAAAAAAAACACGGGAACACACAGAGCCTAGCCGGCACGTCACACCGGTTCCAATTGGCTGGGCAGCGGTTCAAGGTTATCCCCACGCTAAACCATGGCAACTACCGAGCACGCACACACGCACGCACGCACACACACACACCGCACACGCGCAACTTTTGTGACTTATCTAGACAACAGCTCTGTAATCTTCAATTCTCTGGTATTGCAAGGTGTGTTTCTTCCATTTATCACCTTGGGGCAGGGAGGGGGTGTTAGCAGAGAGACAAACAGTGTGCGTGCGTGTGTGTGTGTGTGTGTGTGTGTGTGTGTGTGTGTGTGTGTGTGTGTCTCTCTCTCTCTCTCTCTCTCTCTCTCTCTCTCTCTCTCTCTCAGTCTGGTACATAGCTACACTGATGTGTAATGGATGTTAAGGCTTCAGCTGAGGTGTGGCATCTGGCTAACGTGGGCTGTCGAGATGCTAAGGAAATGAAAACGCCGGGACGACGCTCCACACACGTCCCGAACTCTTCTCCCTTTTGGCTCCAAAACTATATGGAATGCACTTCCCCTTGCAGTCAGAACTAGTGCAGACTGCAGACTCACTCTCAATTGTCCATCTTAGCCCGTATCACTTGCCCTATTGCCCCGACGACCTTTCGACGTATGCAAAGGCTCAAATTGTAGACATACATATTTATACGCATAGTTTCATTATATAGATATTCCACTGTTAGGTCCTTAGCTTACGTATGATTCTTGAAAACAATTATTTATGTATTTCATGTATACCGCCCTGGATTAAGAGCAATGCGGGATTCAGTGTCTTGCTTAATAAGGAAACTTCGATACTAACTCTGGGGGAGCCCGGGGTTTGAACTGGGAACCTCACAGGTTTTCCAGGCCTGCTGTTCAACCGGCCACTCTACCGCTGAGCCACTGCATGCCGCCCCCTAAATGAGTATGGTTTGAGCTGGGCGCAAGCAAATGAAGCCACAGTTATTATTTTTCTCACTTTACAAGCTAATAGTGATCTGCATCTATCGCATGATAACATTGACGGCGGTAGCAGTCGATACGACAAAGTGCAGAGGCACCCAAAACCACACAACTAAAAGGGTGATTAATTGGTCTGCCTTTTGGCCATGATTTGGGATCAATATGAACTGGGTTTTTTCCCCCCCCGACGTCCTCTCTGTGACAGTCAACCCGAGGCCAGATGTCAATACTTCAGGGGGGGCTGAAATAACAACACTAAACAATGGCAACACTCAGTCTGTATACTGTGCAAAACAAAAATGAAACGTTTAAGCATTTCAACATTTATTCAATTACTGTAAGTCTGGAGCAAAGCGTGTACAGTACTGTATATACCGTAGTCTTGCTCTAGCCTGTAGCCAATCATTTGATTTCAATCATCGGGAGAGAATTCTGGGACGAGATCCACACTTATGGCCAGAAACAGCGAGGTGAATTTCCTATATAAATGTTCAATTCATTCTACTCATTATTCTACTCATACACTATGTGTTTTTCCCCCTTCTCCTCCTCCTCTTTCTCTTTCCCTGTACCTGCCGCCTCCTCCTCCTCCTCCTCTTTTTAAGCAGGTGAGAAAATCTATGGTACCTTTCTTTTTTGCTCCGGTCTATTTGGAGCTTAATGTCTGCATTCGTTGGCTGTTGTATTGTCCATGTCTGTGACAATACTGTACTAACTGACTGTCATATATATATATTAGTCTAAATTGGAGGTTTGTCTGCATTAATTTCTGTCCCTATATGCCCGTTTCAATGACAAATCTTTACCGGTATTGTATTATTCTACTACACTTCTACAAGCTCACAATGCCAAGCATCGCAACGCATTGTGAGCTTGTATAGATCAGGTGGCCGGAATGAAAGTGGTTAACGTATGTGTTTTTGCAATCCAAAATAGTAGTGTAGTGGAGTAGCCTACAAGTAAAAGTTTTGGAAATTGGAAAATACAAATACCTCAAAATGACAAAAAAAAAAACACTGCCACCCTCGTTAGGCCCAGAGGTGATGGAGAGAGAAGCAAGGGAGAGTGAGGGAGGAAACAGAGAGATGGGGAAAGGTTTTGTCACTTTTGAGTCTCTCTCTCTCACCCTTGTGACTGTGGAGATTGCTAATGAAAGAGTATGGCTACTTATGCTGCTGTTATTACAATTTCAAGGTAGTCACACACAAGTGCACAAACACAACAGGATACATACTTGCATGCGCACACGCACGCACACGCACGTACACGCAAACACAGCCCCATCATTGTAGTGTCGGTGCTATTTTTGGAAACCTTTTTCCCTCGGCTCAGCCCACCCACCCATCAAACCCTTTGTAACAAAGCCAACCAATCCCGTTCCACCCCCCAAGCGACTCTCCAGGAACTAAGCCTGACAGCTCACCAATCAGCTAATGGCCACTGTCTGCTGTGAAGACTTTGACAAGGCTGCACCGACAACCGTCAATCAACGCACATGTTACAGGGTATATTTATCATCGTGTATGGTATGGTATCATTACGTCTCTGATTACGTTAATACAAGTTTAGTTAATACAAGTTTAGTTAAGGATGAAACAAACTGCAGTGGGAAATAGACACGGAACGGAAACCCTTGATTGATTACAGAGTACATCTCAATGTGTTCGTGTACTGTATAGTCCATCCCCTTGACTACAGTATACAATATGGGTGGTACACGCATGCACGCACGCACACACGCACACTGTTTTGTCCATTTTAAGTAATACTTGTAAGTTGTAAGAGAAAGAGAGACAGACAGAGAGAGAGAGAGAGAGAGAGAGAGAGAGAGAGAGAGAGAGACATCCATCCAGACAGGAATGTACCATGCAGTTCAAGTTCAGAAATAGAATGCTGTATCTTTGTGTCTTTTTGCATAAAGTCTGTGCCAGATGAGAGCTGACACGGACGCCAGCGAAATGCATTAAACTTGGACGATGGACGGACAAAGAGAAGAGAACGGCAGACAGCGAGAGGGGTAGGGGTGAGGGGACATAATGGATAGATACACAGACAGAGATGGAGGGGAGAGAGTCGCTACGGAGAGAATGAAAGACAGAGAGAGAGAGAGAGAGAGAGAGAGAGAAAACGGGGGGTGGCTGGATGAAACAGATCTGTGATGACTGCTGCGCAATTACAATGCTCTTCAATTATTAATCTTTCTGGATACAGATAAGGCCTGCATGAAACTTGTACATAATTAATAGTGAGGATGACCAGACTGTCTTTGCTTTCCATTCATGCACTGACACGTGCACGCACGCACGCTCTCGCAAGCACACACGCACACGAGTGCACAGACAGAATCATTCTTTCCAACCATATCTTACATTGTTTGACATTTTTTCTGAGTACAACCAACAATTCCAAACAATTTTCAATTTGAAAACATCATGCACTACAGTCTACACAGTATGTCAACGGCTCAATTGCACGCTGCGCTCATAATATACAGTGGTAGGTGGGTCGCAGTATTGATTTCGTCGACTAAAACTAAGACGAAAAATGTCCGTCGACTACGCTTTTTCACTGACGGAAACAAAATAAAAACTAAATGAAAACTAAATCTACGATGACTAAAACGATGACTAAATGTATTGACAATTTCAACAAATAAAAACTAGACTAAAATGTTAGAGAGGGACCTAGTGGATAAGAGATCCAGTTTTATGCTAGGTTGCATTCTGATCTGCAAGCTCACAACGTGTCGTGAGCTTGTAGATTGGCTGTTTTCAGCATACAACCAAAGTGTAATGTACTGTAACAGCCAACTAAATCAGCTGCAGACTAGACTAACACTAAAACATTTCAGGTGACAAAAATATGACTAAAACTTTTCTTCAAAATACTATGTTGCTGTAATAAATTAAGTCTCTGTGGAGCAGAATTTATGTAAGACATGCACCCTGTCTGGTTTCTTCTGCATTTGAATAATGAACGCAATTCAATATAAACACCATTCTGTTAATATGAATATAAAATGCATCGTACTAAACCAGATCCTTCCTTTCCCTGGCATTTCAAAAGAGGACAACATTAATAGGGGGGGGAAGATGCACCGGAATATAATTTCCTCATTAGATATACACATATTCATGTGCCACTCATGTTGTGCATTACGTACACTACAGTGCGCACACACACACACACACACACACACACACACACACACACACACACACACACACACACACACACACACACACACACACACACACACACACACACACACACACACACACACACACACACACACACACACACACACACACACACACACACACTCTCTCCACTGTTCAATCCACTCCCAACAGTTTTATACAATAATTCTTGTAACATTACAAACAATATGTTTAACACTTATAAACCGGCAGGATTCATTCATTAATTCACCTCTTACTGCCAGGGATTTTACCCTCCGTTTTACCCTTATTTTGAAAAAGCCAAATAAACCTGCGACCGGATGTTACAAAATTCACAAAAAAGTTACTACTGTGCGTGTTCTTGTCGCATTCACTTCCGGTCTTGCGATCGGCGACGAGAAAGCCATTAATTTAACAGTCAATGGAATCGGTCACCAGGAGGCAGATCACCTCCCTCCGCCTCACACACACATTGCCTTCAGGCCGCTCACTGTTCATGTTAGCCTAACGCTACACTGTATCAGGAACTACAGGCATAACGGGCAAATGTCCCTAAAAGACTACAACAACAAAGACTACAACAAAAAGACTACAACAAATGGGACTACAACAAAAATACACAACAACAAGACAGATTGCGGATAAGAGATATTCTTGGCTTTAGGGGCGAGTTGCGGCAAGCAAAGACAACAATGAGGAGATGAAACAGGAAGCCAGCAATCTGCTGGGTTAGTGAGCCATGCGCTCACTGGCTAAGCCAGGTAGAGATCTCCCACAGCTCGACGATAGATTTGTGGCTTTCAGTGAGTGGAGCTGAGCCAGTTTAGAATGTTTGCCTGCTACCTGCGTGGCATGCAGTTCTTGGGGGTTGACAGCAGACATGCAGAACTATGGCTGCATGGCCAGCTAGTCCACAATACAATGCAATATGCATGGATGACTGCCACCCAACTATAGCGCTGCATGGGGGGGTTGTTTCCACCACTCTGTGTGTGCGTGCGTGTGTGTGTGTTCAGGCAAGGTGGGGTAATTTAAATCCACCCACGCAGCCGTTGTCAGTCGGAAGAGTTTCAGACACCTGTCTTGTCAACTGCTTAGACCCCCCCCCCTCCCCCCATAAGCAATAAAGGAAAGAGGAAGAAGAACATTCATGTGGTCATCATGCTTTTCTGGAATTAGCCTCTACTGTGGCGGCTTCCGCTGTCACATTCCGACAGATAGGAGGAGCCAATGCCGGCGGGTATCTGGACGGTCTTAAGACCGCAAGGCATGCTGGGTATGTGGCGTTGAAATGTCTGCTAGTGCTGTGAGAGGCGTCAGCTGTCTGCCTTTCCCACAATGCTCTGCCTTGGAAGTGTCCCCATGGGCCTTTGGCTTCCTGATGGGCGTTGTTTATAATGGCCAATACAGACAAGACGTGGGCGTGCACTCGCGAGTGCGCATATATACACATGCACTTACATCAGTCATAAATGTACTCCGCAGTCCGCACATATGGCATTTCTGTGCACATTACCAGTGATGTAATTAGGTTTTCAATGTAATGAGTCCCGGGATGCAGGGATGGTCTTTTAGATGAGTCCCAGGGACATTTTATGAGTCCCACTTCAACGACGTTATAGGAGTCATATTTTGCCATTTTTACACTTTGCAGCATTTAACTCCCATTTCATTTTATATGCTTATAATGTGGTTATATTCATGTAGAAAACGGAAGAAGAAATGATTATTATAACTAAAGCTAGTAAAATAAACTATAATAAAAAAAAAAACAGTACAGTAGTACAGAAGTGCATCCCGTGGATGCAAAGATCGTTGTTTTATTGCGTCCCTTAACTATAAAATGCGTTTTGGGATGCAAAATGCACTCTATTTTAATCTCTGCATTACATGCATGTTGCATGCGAGCACTTAAACCACACAAACACCGCCGTCCCTATTTTGACCTCGCCATTCTAGGCGAAAACCTTTCCCAGCGATGTTCCACTTCCAAAGTAGTGAAAATAACAGATATGCTATTCAGTGTAGGCCTACGATGATGAAATACATATAGGGATTAATAAACACGCAGTCCAGATTCATCATAAAATAGTCATGATTTGAAGACCTGCAATGACATGAAGCATGTATACTTTATCACCGCTTCACTACATCGCAGAGAGGATGAGACAGCGGAGTGATCTATGTGGAATCAATGACTCACCGACACCGCCACAGACAGGCCCCGGGAGTGTGCTCTGGCACACACAGATCTCCCGCACATACATTTGATATAACATACTGCCATGGCATTAAAACGGCTTGATACATATGGCATCCCATGCCGGCTTCACACATGTCACCATCCTATCCATTTCATCCCTCGTTGCACAGGAAGAGAGATGGCACGGAATGTTGAGACACGTATAAGACACATGCAGCAGCTGACACACACACACACACACACACACACACACGGAACACAGACACACACTTACTTGCGCGTGCATGTACGTACGCGCCACTCTACACTACTTAAATTCTTTGCCCTTCCTGCTCTCTCTTTGTCCTTTTCCATCATGGATGAGTGAAAGAGGAGAAGGAAAAGGCAAGTGGAACAGAAAGGAACGGATGTGAAAGGGGAAGGTTATGTATGGGTAGGAGGTGTCTGGGAAAGGGAAGGTGTCACAGATGTGCTCAAACCACCGTGGATTCAACAGCAACTGACGTTTCCAACAAGCCCTTGCACTTAACTGCTTTATAAAAGAGCCCCAGCAGCTACAAAGCTATCGAGTGGAAACCAGTCTGTTTTAATGGGCCTGAGAGCCGGAAAGCAAGTTAGCACACTTGCGTGCACAGCAGCATCATACAGTACCATTATGGTGTGAGTGTATATAGCGTGTGTTCTTATGGCTGCGTGTGTGTGATGTGTGGAGGAGGAGGTGTTGCTGCTTCTCGGAATGGAGAAGACATGTCATGATCAGCTGGCTATGTATAAATCGGAGGTGTCTGATGGTGGGGCAAGACACGCATGTCATACACACGCACACGCACACACACACACACACACACACACACACACACACACACACACACACACACACACACACACACACAGAGTTGTGGGACAGAGTGACGTACATGCACTGTAAATAGTGGAAGTGTTTATGATATGAATAATTTGTTGAATGTCGTGACTCGTGATATATAGTGCATTCCTGCATCACCCTAACGGCCTAACACGTGAAAGGTCACTCAACGTATATAGACATATTTTGGACTGAGGCCGATTCAAAAAACGCCTTCTAAAATCTTGACCCAATACGTTTTCTAAAAAACAAATATAGCAGCATATATATATATATATATATATATACACACACACACACACTAAATACTGTAGGCCTATACTGTACAGAACCCCAAAAGGGGTTTCCCGCCCAGAATGGGTTACACGGTTAAGTCTGTCTGTGGGTTTGGATATATTTAACCGTATATATTTAAAAGTATCAACAAGACCTTATGTCTAAACTACAACAACAACAACAACAACAGCAGCAATCCCATGCTGTTGTTTTCGAACATCTTTTTTTCCATTATTTCCTGAAACGTAACCGTTTGACAGCCGGCCGGACAGGCAGCGACGATATGCATGTGGGCGAATACAGTATGTGTACACTCTATTTCTGTAGACAGCTGGCTGGTGGGGGGTGGGGTCAGCCAATGGGGCCTTATCTCGGGATCTTAATGAAATGAGTGGCCGACGTACTGGGGCGGCTGGAAGAAGTGTTGTTGGCCTGGCTCTGACATATTATAGCCAGCAGCTAGGAAGAGATCAGGTTTACACAGATATGTGTGTCATGTGGCCAAGTTTGTTTGGATAGCTCTTTGACATGCTGTACTGACACGTACGTACGGGTGTGTCTGTGTGTGTGTGTGTGTGTGCGTGCGTACGTGAAAAAAAACGTGTTCACGCATTGCTTACACTGCTTCAGGAACATTATCACGCACGCATGCTCGTATGCTTCCAAACGTTCATTTTGACCTTGTGGGTAACAAGCTTTTTGACAGCTTCATCCTTCTTGCTGTGAGACTAATGGACACGGACCAGCATGTCGGAAGCATCTGCGTTCCGCATACAGCATTAGCGCCGTGCTATACCGCAGGCTAGATAAGCGGTACAGATATGTATGCACGCAGGTATACAGTGCACAGGGACCATAGCTATATAAAGTGTACATGCATTGCACACAGACTCAGACAGGCAACAAGCACAGCTGTGGTCACGGTCACAACATTAAACCCATTTTGGGCGGGAGTTTTTTTAAGCATTATGTGATACATTAGCTATTGAAATATAGCAGATCTACAAGCTCATAGCTGCCGCGCGATGAGCTTGTAGGTCTG
Source organism: Protomyctophum parallelum (assembly GCF_964188405.1). Lineage (NCBI taxonomy): Eukaryota > Metazoa > Chordata > Actinopteri > Myctophiformes > Myctophidae > Protomyctophum > Protomyctophum parallelum. The sequence continues at coordinate 16,453,272 of NC_139716.1, read as the reverse complement.
CTATTTTTGAAAAATCGTGTGAATGCGGTGCAAATCTTTGAATACACATACAGTATATATTCTTTCAGAGCGAATGTTTTTAACTCATATCTTTGCTTCTGGGAGGAGGTCCTCAGGTCTAAATGCGGGTTAAACACGAGCACAGATCCTTCTCATTGCCAGATGTGTGTCGTCAAACAACAGTCATATCTCTGCTGTCGGGAGGAAACCTCATAACTCCGAAATGTAATTTTTTCAGGAAATAAAGAAATTAAGATTAAAAAAAGAAAACAAAGCAATACTGCCTCATCAAAGTTGGTGTTGTAACTTTATACATTGTCAATTACTTCCATGAGAGGTGGTGGAGTTAATTGCTTTAGCAGACATTTTGAGGTTCCAATGGAGTTAAGAGGTTTTGTCCAAAGCACTTTTTACTACTTTCCATTGGTTCAATATTTTCGAAACAACACACAGACGTAAAGGGTGTTCAATAGCACTGATTTATTCCAAAATAAAAATCTAAAACCTCAAAAATTGAGTTATGAGGTTTCCTCCCGACAGCAACGATTATTTCTAATATACTCCAGCAAGTATATCTACCCTTCCTCTTAGCAAAGAGCCTTAGATAGACAGGTTATAACCACTTAACCCATGCAGGACTGAGGCCAAATTCTACAAAATGTCTTGACATTTTCTCAACAGTTTTCTGAGAAAACTGTCAGTGGTGCTCGAACCATTTCATGTCAAGGACCCCTAGAATTATATGTAATTGGCCGCCAACCCTGAACATATTTAATCCCAGGGACCGGGATGTATGGATGTATGGAGAATCGAGATGACTGGAAACGACGATGGAGGGCTCGTCTGAGGACGACCTAGAGAGAGACCTCATAGAAGCAAGGAGGCAAGGTAGAAACATTTTGCTGTGAAATAATATTATATAGAAAAGGAACCACCGCTAATCCGCTGAAAAAAAACTTAAGAGAGGTGCTGGAGCCACAAAGGGAATATGAGGAAAAATAAAGGGAAGCTCCGCACACTCAGATCTGCGCACAATCAGTTTATTTTTGGCAAGCTTTCGGTCCACTGACCTTCTTCAAGCAGAGCTTCCCTTTATTTTTCCTCAAAGAATATTATTATACAAAGATTTGCTCCACATTTTCACACAAGTTTTCAAAAATAGCGCAGATCTACAAGGCTATGAGCTGTTCTTTGGCTAAATAGAAGTGTATATTTGTACGTCTCTAAATGTTTTGATTAATTGAACAAGGTGGACCCTCTTGTAAACAAGTGTAAGGCTTTATCGGGTCGTCCACTCACAGTTAACAGTCTTTGTATGGAATTGTGCTTGAAATGTACTGTAATTCTGCAAACTGTTAATAAATACTTCAATCAATCAATCAAAGCTTGTCGATACTGTGTGCTATTTTTCCAACAGCTGAAGCTTAAAATAATGGTTAAAGTGGTTAAACGCTAAAGCGTGTTCTCTTTTCTAAATGGGTTAAGACAGCAATAGAATATTAAATACAAATTGTGGAAACACTCGTGCAGAACTTCAGCAGGGCCGTTTTAATATCACCATGCAGCTGCCATGCACGGGCCCACCGCGTGTTTATCACTCACGTTATAATTTAATGTCGCACCGACCGAAGCAAAAAACAAACTACAACGGGACGGCCGGGGCAAGCCGCATAATAATAATTACGGGTGTGTCGGTGGGGGAACCGAGTATTTACCCCGTCGCGCGTTTACTTACAGCTGCGATGAAAAGGCCCCCAGTGGACCTCTAATGGAGCTTTTCATTCCCCATTCTCTCTCTCTCTCTATAATGAGTTATTACTTTCGTTGGGGGGGGTTAGGACCTCAGTGTCGCAGTGTCAGTGGTCCTGAGGGAAACAACTCGCACGTGGTTAATGTTTCCCACAGGAGGTGCAGCCACATGCAGCCCGAAGACAAACTGCTCATTAAAAGAAAAAATAAATAAGCAAATGCTTTCATGCTGTGTGTGTGTGTGTGTACTTTGGGATGCGTGTGTGTGTGTGGTGCGTGTGTGTGTGTGTGTGTGTGTGTGTGTGTGTGTGTGTTTGCGTGTACACGCTCTTGACATAGCTTACAATTATTGACTGACCCCTCTGAGGGTTGAAACTGTTTCTCCACGGGTGAGGTAAACTGCATGGATTTATCACTGTCATAATAACCTCTTTCCGAAATGCACTTTGCACACAGGCACACACGCACGCATGCACGCTATAAGGAACACACACAAAGAGTCAGTTCAGCAGAGTGCATAAAACTGTTACGAGCAATAAAAAATAAATACAATAAGAAACACGGCTCAGTTCACTGCGTATAGGAAAACATACGGCCCAATAAAATAAAATCATAAATTGAGTTAACCTCTACATCGCCTGGCCATCCTGTCACACAGGGTCCATGGGCGTCAGACACACACACCCATATATGGTGAGTACGACGCGACGTCGTGACCCCCCCCCCCCCCCCCACTCACAGATCTGTGATGTCATGGCATGCCGCTCTCCACGAACACATGTCGTCTCTCTCTCAGTCAGTCTGGCGTGCAGATATAGGTTTAGAAGACAAGAATAGTAAAAGGAAACAATGTTGTTGTTATTGTTCACGTTAGCTATACCCGCACTCTGCGTCGCGTCACATTGCTGTGCCATCTTTCACCATCTCAATTAAAGACGGCACTGATAAACAAAGTTGATATCCCGCGTGTAGGGAGAAATGTGCTTTGATTTATGCTCTCGAGTGATGGCGACACGCAGACATGAGCACCGCCCCCTCCCCCCTCCAAATGGGGACAAGGGCGTTAGCCTCGTTAGGGATGCCGCGGCAAACGGAGCGCAGAGGAGTGACGGATGGGATTGAAGCGAGGCGATTAGTCATGTTTGTTTGCACTGTGTCAGCGTCCCAACAGTCAGCCGCAAATGCATATGGATCACAGGGCCAGTTGTTTATGTTTGTTTGAAATGTGAAAAATAACAAGTGGGGGGTTAAAGGAGCCCTTGACATGCTACGGTGTTTCTGTCTGCGGGAGAAGGTATTAGTCATTTGTCACATTTTGTCATTTGTGTGCTGCACGCATCCGTGAGTTTTGGTTTGAGGTGGCAAATAAACAGGACTAAATAAATAAAAGACTGTCAGGCTTCTATCCCAGGTATAAGGACTCAAAATGCAGAACTCAAGGACACGGAGAATAAACTTAACGTCATTACTTGGCTTAAAGGTTTTATGACATTCATTTTCATTTCTTTTTCTTTTTTCTTTTAGGTTTTATGACCTCAATTACACCCAAAAAACCTGAACTTTGAACATTCAGTGGATTTTCTGTGGTCTGAAGTTTTCTTTGGGGTTTGGAAGCCTTTTGAGCTACAATGAAAACAGGCAACACAGTGAAAACAGTGACATCTGCTGGCAAATCCCATTGAAATATATGGGATTTGCAGGATCTTACATCACAATCTGCCAGCAAATCAGAGCACCTGTTTGAGCCAGAAAACCCCAGATCACAGAAAATCTACTGAATGTTAAAAGTTCATGTTTTTTGGGTGCAATTGAGATTAGAAAACCTAAAAAAAATAAGAACAATTCCAAAACCTTTTTTTTAATGTCACAATCCCTTTAATAGAACTCGGGTAAACCTTAGAATACACAAACGTAGAGCAAACTGATAAACCAACAATCACTTGAAGGCACACGCAGAGACGTGGCGCATTTATAGTAGGATAATAATAATAATAATAATAATAATAATAATAATAATAATAATAATAATAAAACTTTATTTAGAGCACCTTTCATGACATGAAATGCAGCTCAAAGTGCTTTACAGAGCAATGGAGGAAAAAAAAGAAAAGCAAGGCAACGACATTAAAAAACAAGCAGTAATGCAATACAGTGAGGACATGAATAACAAAAAATAAAACATCAATTAAAAGCAATGTTGTAGAAGTGGGTCTTGAGCTGTGCTTTAAAAATGTCTACAGAGGCATGGGAGCAGGTGAGGTGAGACCAGGTGTAGTCATAACGGGCACTGGATGAGTGTGTGTGGCACAGACTGTGGCCGAGGCTGTGACAGAGAGTGCATTATCATGAACATAATAATCCTCCTATTAAGATAAGTCAGGGGCCCTTAAGAGAGGAGCTGCGATCTGTGACAACTCATCAGAAGAAATGAGCCTCATGATTTCATGGACTCTGTTCCTAGCTTGGTGTTCAGACTTAGTTCCTTCCCGTGTCGTCTGTGGGCATTCGATTCTGTCATTTGTAACGTGACAGAATGCGAGGGCCAGAGAGGGTCCTCTTTGTGGGGTGTGGGTGTTCGTTCATTGTGGCCCTTCATGCCGCGCCCAATTAGGCCCATTCAAACTGCACTTTCTGGACATGTTAAAAAGCCCTCCCCTAAACACAGCCACACCAGGAGGGGCCTTTGTTCCTTCCTGTCATGATCATTATTGTTGAAGTATAGACACAACGAGAGCACAACTCAGTGCAAATGATCCACCGGGCCTGGGCCGTGGCTCAATGGTCCAGGCACCTTGACTGGTAATCCAGTCTGGCAGTGTGCCGCGGGCTCGACTCCCGACGGCCCTTACTGCATGTAACCAACCCATCTCTCTCCCTATTTCCTGTCAGCCTACTGTCTATCCCTCCATAAAAAATATAAAATAAAGGCGAAAGCCACAATTAAAAAAGTGATCCACCGGGTGACAGGGCTCCAAAAGAGTGCAATATCAGGCAAAAGAAGAACTGCCAGAACTCACCGAAATGTCCTTCAGGTGCTTTGATAACGGAGATGTATAGGCATTGTTGCGGCGGTTTAAAGGCCGCCGCGAGGAGCTAAACATGAGAGTAAAGAGACGCTTGTATGACGCGCACGCAATGAATTCAGGTCCATTCCAGCTGTAAGTTTTACCGTTTATTCAGTCACCACACGTATTGAGTCACAACAGTTCCCAGGCTTTTAGCTATAACTAAACGTGGTTGTTAAGGTGATAAAAGGTGCGTTTGATACGGTCAACAGAAATGTCTTCTCCCACGCTCACCTCCTCTCTCTATCCATCTTCCCTCACCCAAGTGACAGGTAACACCATGAAACTAGAGTGGCAGCGCCCCAGCCCCGGAGACACGCCCACAACCTGTGCAGCGCCCATAAAGTGACATACCTTAGTCAATCATAATAGCACATTAGAATGCAAACACATTACGGCTCCTACAGGCATGCACGGACGGACGGGCAAAACACCAACACGCTTCGGCGTTATCGTATGGGCAGCCGGTTTGGTTAACAGTAATAAGAGACAACAGAAATGTAGTGGAGTTGGTGTGAAGGAGGAAGCAGAAGGCAGCACTGTAAAATGTTAATTCCGACGTGATTTCGATTAACACTCAAGGATGTCTGAGTTGTGCCGTCTCCCTGTTGAGACTGGCCGATCAATAATACTCAATAGATATCAGCGTCAGTGGACCACTGGAGACACGAACGTGACCCACAAGCTCTCGTTTCTCCCCTCTTTCCCATGTAGACCTGAGGACGATTCTACAAATGCCTTCTAAATCCTGACAGTTTTCTGAAAAACCCTATATGTTTCTATGTCGTTCTCAAACATTTTCATGTCAAGGACCCCCAAAAATATATGTAATTGGCCACCGATCTGAAAATATGTTGTCGTCGTCGTTGTCGTTCGCTCACTATATTCAAACATTTGGGCCACATTTTCACGATTAAAAGTACCCATCCCACATTTTCCCCATCCTCCACTCCAGTTACAGTTCGGCCAGTGCTGACTTTCAAAGGGCCACGACACACAGACACAGACACACACACACACACACAGACACACACACACACACACGCTGCCCCAAACCCAGGGTGCTCCTCAGACGTCGACAATAAAAGAGGATGTCGTTCATTTTGTCCAAGCGAGCGATGGGAGCCGTTAGAGTATAGGTATATAGCAATTAATTAACTGCTACAGTTATCTTAATTAGCACCACATGAAAAGAGAGGGGTGGGGGTGCTGGTGTGTGTGTGTGTGTGTGTGTGTGTGTGTGTGTGTGCAGAAGCCAATGGTGGAATGTAACTACATTTATATAATCTAGTACTAGTACTTGAGAATAATTCTGAGGAATTTTTACTTATTTCCCATTGTCAATAGTTTTACTTCTACTTCACTGAATCTCAGAGGCAAATATTGTACTTTTACTCACCCAAAAGCACCCAAACATTTTACTTGAGCAAAGAACTTCTGGCGTGCCTTCCACACTTCCGGGCGTACTTCCTCCCCCAGTGTAAATTGTTGCGCCCCTCCTTCAACACACATGGCTCCAACGAAGATCAGTGGACAATGAGGTACCTATTTTTTTAAATATCTATGTGAATACCAACCATATTTTCAACCATTTATTTGGAGGCGCTATACCCACACATAGCTGTGTCGCTCATTTCAGGAATGCCCGATCCTTACAAGCTATATGCTTCGTTGTAAAGGAGGTCTAGTCTATTATAATGTGCCACGTCTCTGCGTACGTGCGTGCGTGCGTACGTGTGTGTACGGTTGTAATGCGCGTAACTCAAGAACCGTTTGACCCATCGACTTCACATTCAACACACACGTTCCACACCCCCGCGGGGAGTGCAGTGCCAGGTATCGAGTCGGTCGTACCCACGGTTCTCCAGAACCACCACAAAAGGCTCTGGTCAGACTCTGCCAGTGGGCCTAATGAGGCCAACTCCTTTCACCTGGGCCAGGCTCTGCCAGTGGGCCTAAGGGTACTGCCACACTATCAAAAGAGCCGTGCACGTTTTCGGCTGCGCGCAGCTTAAAAACCGGGTTTTTAGACAGCTGGTGGATGGAAAAAATGCTCCACTTCCGCGGACGACTTGCGTGACGGCCAGATTCCCGGAAACGATCTCCTCCGCGTCAATCGTCTGCGGAGGTGGAGCTTAATTCCCATCCACCAGCTGTCTAAAAACAGCTGCGCACACGCCGTCACAGCTTCTTCTGTCCGCAGCACAAAACCGTTTTGCGCTTAGGTCTGGAAACGGGGTAATGAGGCCAACTCCTTTCCCCTGTGCAATTTCCAGCCTCTGCCTCAGCCAATTGAGGCTCAACCAATCAGGCTCTGCCAGTCAGTGGGCAGAGCCGTTTTGCGCTTAGGTCTGGAAACGGGGTAATGAGGCCAACTCCTTTCACCTGTGCAATGTCCAGCCAATTGAGGCTCAACCAATCAGGCTCTGCCAGTCAGTGGGCCGATTTGATTGCCAAGTCTTTTCACAGTCAGTTTGCAGTCTTCAGAAACAGGCACACATGGGCACACATACACATATCTCCACGTGGGACCCCCGGCTGACAGTTAAAACGGGTGCTATGACCATGAATACCATTAGGTTCCCAAGTTGCAGCGACGGGCACAGGTCTAGGTCTATTAAATCCTCTATCTTCTCCCGTTGCTTTCTATCTACTCAGTGGCGGCTCACATCAGCAGTGTGACAAGCTGCATAATGCTGTATCTCACAGACTCCATTCTGCAGCAGGTGTAATAATGAGCAGCAGCCTGGGGTCTGTTGTAATCCTCTCTCCGCTCCTCCATGCAGGCAAGCTCAGACAAGCCGGGGTCAGGGGTCACTGTGGTAATGAAATCATGTGTCGTGTGTGTGTGTGTGTGTGTGTGTGTGTGTGCCCCATGGTGGGAAAAGTACTCAAATGGTTTACTTAAGGAGAAGTATAAATACTGCAATGTAGATGTCCCGTATTCAAAAGGTATTTTGTAAAAGTACAAAAGTATCGGCATCAAAATGTACTCTTGAATAGCTACTGTACCCAGCTGTGCCATCCACGAGATTATGAGATTTGATTAACACATTTAGACCTGAGGACTATTTCACAAATCCCTTCTAAATTCTGGCAGTTTTCTGAAAAACCCTATGTTTCCGTCAGTCGTTCTAAAACATTTTCATGTCAAGGACCCCCAAAAATATGTAATTGGCCGCCGACCCCCATCTGAAAATATGTTGTTCAGGGGACCTTCCAGAAGCAAAGATTTGAGTTAGAAACGTTCACTGTGAAAGAATATAAATTCAAAGATTTGCGCCACATTTTAGCGATTTTGAAAAATAGCAGACCTAGTGCCGCGCTACGAGATTGTATATCTGATATTTTGCAATAACTAAAGCATAACATAACAAGTAACTAGTAAGTAACTAAAGTTTTCAAATAATTGTAGTGGAGTCAAAGTAACACATTTGGCTCTGAGATGTAGTGGAGTTTACAGTAGAAGTAAAAGTATATAATACTATAATAAGTAACAAATACCTCAATTTTTTACTGAAGTAAAGCACTTAAGTAAATGTACTTAGTTACTTTTCTCCACTGTTCACGTTTCCCCTGTAGAGCAACACTGTATCAGTACTACAGACATGCAAATGTCCTTAAAGACTACAACAACAAAGACTACAACAAAAAGACAGATTGCGGATAAGAGATATTCTTGGCTTTAGGGGCGAGTTGCGGCAAGCAAAGACAACAATGAGGAGATGAAACAGGAAGCCAGCAATCTGCTGGGTTAGTGAGCTGGCTAAGCCAGCTATATCTCCCACAGCTCGACAAGATAGATTTTAGGAAGATGCGTGGCCTTCAGTGAGTGGAGCTGAGCCATGCAGTTTAGAATGTTTTTTAATGGGTTTTTTTGCGGCTTTCGCCTTTATTTGATATTCTTTTATAGAGGGAAATGGGGAGAGAGATGGGGGAGTGACATGCAGTCAAGGCCGTCGGGATAGGGAGTCGAACCCGCGGCACACTGCCAGGCTCGGGCTGCCGGCCAAGGTGCCTGGACCGCTGAGCCACGGCCCAGGCCTTGGCATGCGGTCTGGGGGGTTGACATGCAGAACTATGGCTGCGCAGCTAGTCTACACCAGTGTTGATTTCGTCGACAATAAAACTATGACGAAAAATGTTCGTCAACCCTTTTTTTCCACTTTTTTTCACTGAAAACTGAGCTATGGTGACTAAGACTAAGATTAAATATATTGACAATTTCGTCAACCAATAAAAACTAGACTAAAACGTTAGGAAGGGACTAGTGGGACAAGAGTCACAAGAGATCCAGTATAAGTAAAAGACAAGTCATTTCACACTTGGATGCATGCTGAAAATAGCCGATTTACAAGCTCACAACGTGTCGCAGCGCGACGCGTTGTGAGCTTGTAAATCCGCTATTTTCAGTGTAAAATCAGCCAATACGACGGCAATGGAGGCCCGCCAAAGTACATTTATAGTCGACTAAATCAACTGTACATTAAGTCGACTAAAACTAGACAAACACTAAAACCTTCCAGGTGACTTAAATATGACTAAAACTAAATGAATTTTTATTCCAAAGACTATGACGACTAAACCGAAATAGAAATGTGCTGCCAAACACAACACTGGTTTGCGGAAGCGGCGCCCTGGGGTGCGGCCAAGCAGGCAGAGTCACCGCTGGCGGTTCTTGCTCAACCACTACGACTCATGCTTGCTCACAGTGGTGGAAAGTAACTAAGTACTTTTACTACTAAGTACTGTACTTAAGTACAATTTTGAGGTATTTTTTGTACTTTACTTATACAGTACTTTTACTCCACTACATCTCAGAGCCAAAATGTTTCCTTTTACTTCACTACAATTCTTTGAAAAATGTAGTTACTAGTTACTTTGGAGATAAAAAATTTGATTAGAAAACATACATTAACGCTATACATTTTGGCAATTTGAAAATAGCCAATCTACAAGATCACAGCTTGTAGATCGGATATTTTCAATAGATTTTGTACACATTTTGAACTTGTGAAATGGGACATTCTGCAGTATGTGTACTTTTACTTTTAGTACTTTAAGTACATTTCAATTCCGTACTTTTACTTGTAACAAAGCACTAAATTGCAGTATTGGTACTTTTACTTATGTAAAACAATCAAGTACTTTTTCCACCACTGCTTGCTCACATGCAGAGGAAACGTCTACTTTGGAGTGGGATTTTAGAACCACATGGAATTCATGGAGTCGTGACTTTAGTGCAGCAGCAGCGCTACAGAGGGGAAGAGCACATTACAGCCCAGTGCATGCAACAGTTCATTCAGTGTTTAAAAAATAAAAAAATATTATTGTTATTAACCTCTGGACCAATAACCCTTATCCTCCTCCTCCTCCGAAGCAAATTTAATTACTGGGCATTAATTAGTGCCGCTACACCTGAGCCTCATGGCTGCCAGGGCGAGGCGGCTTAACCCATTCAGAACGGGAAGCCCCCTTTAGGTGTTTATTAAAGCATTTATGTTGTACTTTAGCTGTTGGAAAATTTATTTATAATATTTTTGAAAAATCTTGAAAATGTGGCGCAAATCTTTGAATATATACTCTTTCAGAGCGAACGTTTTAACTCAAATCGTTGCTTCTGGGGGGGGGGGGGGTCCTAGCACAACATATATTCAGATGGGTGGTCGGCGGGCCAATTACATTTTTGGGGTCCTCGTCATGAAATAGCTTGAGAACCACTGATATAGAAACGTAGGTTTTTCATGACATTTTGTTGTAGAATCTGGCCTCAGTCCTAAGTGGCTTAATCAAGTTCTGGTGACAGTCATTAGCTTCATCATTAAGCCTGAAAGACCTGAAAGTCACCCAGAGACCTGCAGGGCAGACTGCCAGCATAATATGGATCTATTTATGTCCGGTGGGCCAACAATGCTCCAATAGTTCTTACATTATAGATTTATTGTCGACCGCAGGTCGCATTTACTATGAAAACGTGCATTTCCTGTCAGGCAGTCAATCCGTCCGTCCGTCTGTCCGTCAATCACCCCCACACCATATATGGGCATGCCTCGTGACATCACTTGACGATAAAATCAAGATGAGTGTCAACTCAACCAGTTAAAGGAGAATTCCATGCTAGAAGGCTTTCTTACCTTTATTTGTAGTTGTTACGTCCCCAACAAAGAGGTCCAGGTGTTATTTTGTGCAAACGTGCATTATTGGCTATTTCCCCTAAGCCCTCAATGGGGTTGGGTTGCTAATTCGCTTATTTCCATCGAAATAAGCAGTAAAGTGTGCCGCTCGGGATACTATTTACATTATGAAGGGAGGATATACAAAGAATATTGATTTTTGAGCGATGGAAATAAGCGAATTAGCATAACACCCCATAGCCACATTCAATTCAATGCAATTCATTGAGGGCTTATATGGTAGGGGAAATAGCCAATAATGCGCTTTTGCACAAAAGAACAGCTGGACCTCTTTGGTGGGGACGTAACAACTACAAATAAAGGTAAGAAAGCCTTCTAGCATGGAATTCTCCTTTAAAGCTGCTATAAGCAATAATATGTCAAAATTGTAATGACTTTGTTTTTAATTTATTTTTTTGGTATTCAGACGGCCAGCAATGGGTAGAACGCTCCCCCAAAAAATTTGTCTCTGTGACACATCTAGGGGCCAAAAAAAAAACCCAGTCGAAATGAGTAACCAATCAGGAAGTAGACAGGCAAATCGATCAAATATGACAAAGCTTCTAGGAAAGTCTTTGAATGCAGATTGTGGCCCCTAGATGTGTCACAGAGACTACATTTATTTTGGGAAGCGTTTTACCCAGTCTGAATACCAAAAAGAAATAAAAATAAAAAGGTCATGTCAATTTTGACATATGAATTGCTTATAGCAGCTTTAATGTGCATAACATCTAGGCACATGATCATGGTCTGCTTAACTTCCATTTAATCCTCTGCCTATTGTTTTATTTCTAGGTGCCGAAACACCTCATATAAAAAAGAATTACAACCCGATAGCTATAGTTCCGATACGGTAGAGTGCTCATTCACTGCATACGAAGCGTAACTAAATAGCAGTTGACTGAATAGATACATATAGATATTGCATATCGTTAGCGTTAGACCGGCGCGGCGGCATCATAAATCACTCCCTGCACGTCTCCTATGTGTTTGTGCAGTGACACCTTACCCTACCCTACCCCCTGCTGTATGTATGCATGTGTGGGGGTTTCAGTTGACTGGTCTCACCACAAACAGTTGCCACAGGTAGTGATGTTTGACAAGGTCTTCAGCGACTGCGCTCCGTCTGTTGTTACATGCAACTTGGGATGTTTACTGTGTGTGTGTGTTTGTGTGTGTGTGTGTGTGTGTGTGTGTGGGGGGGGGGGGGATAGGGGCTACATGTGAAGCATCTAATTCCTATTACCATATTCATAATATTCTAGCTATCACCGGTAGGACTGTCTAGTCAGTGTCTAGGACAGGTATAGTGGAGCTTGCCTACCGTGAAAGTTAGGTGTATTATTCATGTCGGAATATATTTTTTATTTTTTATTTTATAGACCCCCTTTCCTCTTTCTTCATTTCTTCAATTGTCACAGTTGACTGGTTTCACTTTTTGTCACCCTTCAGGCAAAGTGAACTATTAAACAATTTCTCCATTTACATGCATGGAGGAATAATGTTCTCATTCTCACACACAAACACACGCACGCACAGAATTTCACTTACACGTGCACGCACACACACGTACACATGTGCACGCACTCACACTAAAACTAATGCCTTCCAGTTCAATTCACCCTCGGCAGAGCTTTTTTTTTAATTACATGACGACTTCTAATCGTAATTATTATCACTGTCACACGTGGAGGAATGCGCACTTCTAAAAAAACCTAGCCTTTGAAAGTTAACACGCCGACGGTCTTCACGCACACAGATTTCATAGCGATAACAACCCCACCTATAAGGATGTGGCGTGTTTTGTGTGAAAAAAAAAGCAACAAAAAAGATTTCTCTAAAGATTCATGCTTCTCCAATTCTAAAGGCGTGAGCATATCTCATAATAATAGCGTCAGTTTCAATGGACCTCTTGTCTCCCCGCGGTGTAGAATTATGGGAATAGAACGAACCGGCAGTTCTCTCTCTCCGGAGCTATGGTTCCGTGCAGAGAAGGATGGAGGGAGCCGCCAAAGCAGACAAAAGGAGAGAGACACACAAGGAACAGATTCCACCCACGTTCTCCCCACGGGCCCCTGCATGCAGCCCCCCCACACACACACACACACACACACCTCCCAAAATAGAAGACTAGTGAATATTCAGGATGGAATGAGAGACGGAGAATGGATCAAAGCTCTGTTATTATATCCTCCTCTTTGTTTTTAGCTCCACAGGTGCTACCGCAGTCACACTCATTGCTGTTTGCAGTCATGACAACTATACATTTCCTTAAGTACTGTACTTTAGTATAGACTTTTGAGGTATTTGTATGTTACTTCAGTATTTACAATTTCCAGTACTTTGGGTACGTTGGCGATTACATATTTTATTAGAAAACATACATTAACCACTTCGACCCTATATATACATTTCGGCCATTTGAAAATAGCTGATCTACAAGCTCACAACGCTTCGCGACGCATTTTTCCACCACTGACCATATACATACCGTGGCTCTCTAAACTTGAGGAACCTCCATTGTTAATTGACCTATAGCTAAGCCCCTCCCCCAACGGATATAGTCCAATCACAGCTAAGCATAACATGGGTTAGACAAACATTGTTTTAAAAAAAGAAATGTCACGCACATATTTTTAGCAGGCCTTGTTGACGGATTTGGAAGAGATTTTGAAGGTCTGGTTCCAAAAATGAACCAGTATTTAATGTGTACAATCCATGATATTATAAATTGGAATGAATGAGCCCGACTGGAAAGTGTCCAAGTGGGAGTGTCTAAGTGTCCACGATTCAGAGACAATAGTAGACGCATTCTTCTGTGCAAGGTGAAGACCATCCTACCGTGAAACACAAGATGTCACGATCAACCTCATTAAAATAAAGCATTGTTGGAATGTCGGGTCATTCCACAACCCTTTCCTTAAGGGGTCACTCTGCGGTGCTATCGTCACAGCTCAGTTCTAATCACCAAAGGACCCCCTGTGGGCCGGGGTCACCTGTACTAATTACAGGTGTTACTGGACAGGTAAGCTCTTAAAAGGGAGCCTTATGTCAGCCTTCACAAAGAGCGCCTTGTCCTGAGGGCAGCTTTCTAATGGGATTAAAGCTGCAGTCAAAACAGACCGCCCCCCCGCCCACCACCCCCTCCTCACCCTGTCCCTGAGGCACCCTTGCGTCCCCCCCTAAACACAGTGGGTGCCCCCCCCTTGCCCTCCACCTGCCCGACCGACACTATGTGGTGGAGAAAGAGACAAGCCACGCAAAAGCCAGCGTATGTATGGGGTTGTGCGAGGACACCCGCTGTGAGGTCTTTATGTGTGCCACACAGTACTTACTAGGCCAGTCTGGGGTCAATAATGTCGCAGACAATGAGTGTCCATGAGAGACAACACACCGGCTCAATGTTTCTCTTCTGAGAGTAAACTTTAGACAGAAGGAAAATTACAACTATTTCACTGTATAATAATGGTGGTGTTATATTTATATTCCTTTATCTTGACCCTCTCTCTCCCCAGTATCCTGCCCCTTCTACTGCAAGATACTGTTCACTTTACTACACTACACTACTCCTGCGGAGGAAACAAAACCCAGAGAGAACCCACATAATAACACACTATGTTCAACGTGCCAATCTGGCTTCTCGAATTCGGTGGTTAACTTTCTATTGTCACGGACCGGCTGACAGTTCATAAAATGTCTGCGGACCGGCATAGTGACGGGGGAAGGGGAGTTTACCAAAACCTATAACCCACGGAAGACAAGTTGACTGGCCTAAGTAGCCTACCCGCTGCTATATTATTATGTCACAACATGTTATATCATTGACCTAAATTGCATTACATCAACAAGGACTATGTCATTTTCAGAAATACCTTTGGAGGGCATGTGGAAAACTGTAATTACACATGCACAGGGCTGGACTGGGACAAAACTTCGGCCCGGTCATTTTCGCGCGAATTTGGCCCAGACCGGCCCACCAGCACGCAGATAGCAGGAACTCATCATAACTTGAGTGGCCCCCTACGGTCGCAGCCCACCGGTAATATGTGGTACATATAAGGTACATCCTGTGGCCAGTCCACCCCTGCACATGCAGAGTGTGACGCGTAACTTTACCTGCAAGGGTTACATCATCTATAATTGAATAGGCTTCCATTCATTCTAACACCATGGCGTAGCCAAAGTGAACATGGACGGTAAATGTCAAAGACAGTGTTATGTTTCCCAAGTCATTGTGAAAGGGCCAGTAGATTCTTAGCCAAAAAGGAACGACTGATCCTTTCGACTTCCTCTCTCGGGGAAGCTATATGACAGGAGCTTTTCAACACCGTCCAGGGCGTGACTCGATCGTGAAGGGCAAGAGCTAAAAGGCTACCGGTGGCTTTGATCTCTATGGCGGGACGATGGCAGAACCCAAGCATAGGAGCTAGAGTGTGTGATACTTGAAAAGGTTTGCATTTACATTTTGTTAGGGGATCAGAATGCTACAAAATGAGGTAACTCTTGCGTTAGATTGACCAAACATTTTTTTGAAACTACAGCTTAGAAATAATGTAAAGTAAAATTTAATATTTTCAAAAAGATCTGTGCCTCAACCCTTTCCTTTGTAGGATAGAAAGCAGTGTCTGGGCCCAGGCCGTAGCGTAACGGTCTGGGCACCGGACTGGTGATCCAGTCGCGGTGTGCCGCGGGTTCGACTCCCGGACCCGACACGGCCTTTACCGCATGTCATCCCCCCATCTCTCTCCCGTTTCCTGTCAGCCTACTATCTGTCCCTTAAAAAATCAATAAAAGGCGTAAGCCGCAAAGAAATATCTTAAAAAAAAGAAAAAAAGAAAGCAGTGTCTGACTGACTGACCAAAGGGAATTGCCTTTCAAGTATCTCAGAGTGGTCTGCAATGAAGAATTTACTACATAATGTCCATAATGCATCACTTGTTGGCTTTCACTGCTCTGGCACGTGCTACATTTCTCGTGCACAAATAAAACGTACACTTCATCAATCTCCATTGTACAGTAACAACATCAAAATCTTCAACCTGACTCGTGGTGGAATGAAGTCTCCAAAATGAGATGTGTATCTCTTATTATCTTCAAGGATTCCAACCAGCATACCTGAAAGCAGTGGCCCTCAGTGATATCTAAACCAGATAACAAAGGCTCTGTGATTTCCTTGGCTGCGTTCTCCTCCCCACTGTGACTCACAAAGCTTTTAATGTAACATCCCGTAAGCCCTCGCAGCTGCTCGGCTATACTTGAGCCTTCCAAAAATTGTCAGTGTTAGTTTAACTCTGAGAGGATACAGCTCTTTCAATTCAAAAGACATCAGCCAGGGTGGAATTGATAGAAAACCCTACTGTAGCAGTGGTTTTTAACAGTGGTGGAAAAAGTACTTAGGTAAAAGTATCAATACTGCAATATTAAAGTACTCCTTTGCAAGTAAAAAGTCTGGATTTTACGCATTGGCTTCGAAATGTAGGCTACTTATAAAGTACCAGAAGTAGAAACTTAAAGTACTTGTTATGCAGAAGAGAAATTTAGAAATTTAGAAATGTATAAAAAAATATTTTGAAAATAGCAGATCTACAAGCTCACAATGCGTCGCGATCTCAAATGGCCAAAATGTATATACGGTTTAATATATTTATAATCCAAATCGACAAAGTAACTAGTAGTAACAAAAGTTTTCAAATAAATGTAGTGGAGTAGAAGTAAAAGTATGTGGAAATTAGCCCTTCACTAAGTCCCTCCCCAACCCATCCTTGTCCAATAGGCACGTTAGCAGCGAAGAAAACTTGACCTGCATAGCAACCGAACCGTTGCTAAACTATTTGGATTGGCATTTGACAATCGCCTTTTGGTACAAATACTAGTAAATGTACTGTACTTAGTTACTTTCCACCACTGTGTTTTTAAACATGAGCCTCCCCAGCGTCGGCTGCGCTCGACTCGACCCGTTCACTCAGAGTGACAAGTTGTGAATTCTCTATTTAAATGCAACAGAACCTTGTCACCTCCGAGGGCAGCCCTTTCTTTTGTTTGAGAAAGGGATGCTGCCGGATGCCACACAGATCTCTGTTCTAGCCAGGACCACCTTCTCTGTTCTAGCCAGGACCACCTTCTCTGTTCTAGCCAGGACCACCTTCTCTGTTCTAGCCAGGACCACCTTCTCTGTTCTAGCCAGGACCACCTTCTCTGTTCTAGCCTGGACCACCTTCTCTGTTCTAGCCAGGACCACCTTCTCTTTTCTATCCAGGACCACCTTCTCTGTTCTAGAAGCAATAGTCTAGTAGAACTGTGGAGAACAGTGCAGGTCAGGGTCACCGGCTGAGGACAATTTGATTAGAATTACGTACTTTCTGCCCTGGTCGCCGCTCGATCATGGGACACTGATCATGGGACCTTAAAGATTACATAGGGGTGTGTGTCGTGGCGTGCGTGCACAGTACACGCACGTTGTTGTGTTATATAGTGCTGCACGATTCTTGCTCAAATGTGAATCTCGATTTTCCTCCACAAGAATTGAGATCACGATTATCATTTTTTTTACCATGAAATTATTTATTGGCTTTAGTATGTAGTTGCTGAACATTACTACATTCAAAATATGGCACATGGAGCCATAACTACCGTGGCTTTAAACAGACAACATCAAAGTGATTGACTTGAACCTCTCTTAAAGTCTCTCTTGTAGCAAAAACAAGAGTAATTGAAATTAATTAGATAGCCAACTAGTAGTGCTGCACCATTCTTGCTCAAATTCTGAATCTAGATCTAATCTTTTTTCGATTGATTGTGCACGTGCATCACGTGTGTGTGTGTGTGTGTGTGTGTGTGTGTGTGTGTGTGTGTGTGTGTGTGTGTGTGTGTGTGTGTGTGCGCGTCACAAACTGGGCTCGCCTGTATGGTAATGGCACTGATGCAGGACAGAACACAGAGCCAGTCTCTCTCTCTCTCAGTGGTTTTCATTGATTGAATGCTTTCTTATTAAGGCAGAAATGTAAACAGCACAAGATACAGTCAATTTGAGCTAGAATGTCTCCATGTTCTGTTATGTACAGTAGATCTCCAGTTGATGTTTTGGTTCGTTCTAGATTGCGCGTTGTTTCGGGGGGGAATCTATCTCCATTCTGAGCGTTCAATCTGTTCAGAAGTTCACAAGTCGACCAGAACTTTAAGGAAACTTCCAACATCGCCACGCTCCTCGGACAGTATATATAAGAAGTACCGTACTATCAGGCCCGGTTTCGTGTTTCAGATCGTAATCTCACTGTACATTTCATGTCCGGGGGAAGACTAGACTGGAGGATTGAACGTGGCCACCTAAAACCAAAGCCACAATATACTGCTTCTGAAATACTGTCCCTCTTATCTTAGGACAGAGGTGGTCTCTCTCTCTCTCTCTCTCTCTCTCTCTCGTCTGCCCTCTAGTCACATCTCTGTGACTGCTGGTGGGGTGGAAGAAGAATCCCTCTTTTGATTTCCTCATCCTCCAATCATCCCATGTAATGCCTCTGTGTGCTGACCAGGCCCTTCTCTCTCTTCTGTCCCATGCAGCCCTCCGCCTATATACCTGCCA
This sequence comes from Protomyctophum parallelum, assembly GCF_964188405.1. Taxonomy (NCBI): domain Eukaryota; kingdom Metazoa; phylum Chordata; class Actinopteri; order Myctophiformes; family Myctophidae; genus Protomyctophum; species Protomyctophum parallelum. The sequence goes on along the minus strand of NC_139716.1, from coordinate 16,434,706 downwards.
TGGTTCCACATGAAGAATATGTAATTACAGGGGGAGCCAGCCGGGCCCAGATAGATAGATGACTGTGTGTGTGTGTGTGTGTGTGTGTGTGTGTGTGTGTGTGTGTGTGTGTGTGTGGTGGAGCAACAATGCAAGCCCAGGAAGAGTCATTCTGCCCAGGGGCCATTATCAGATTAACACCCCCCCCCCCCTCATCTTCTGTGCAAGCATTTCAGAGATATCGGCTGCCTTTCATTCTCCCTCTCTCTCTCTCCCTCTCTCTCTCTCTGTACAGTACCTCTCTCTCTGCCCAGTTTGCTTCTTTCTCCTTTCGTCTCATTATTGCTTTCTCTCTCCTCTCTCTCTCTCCCCCTCTCTCACGCCCAGCAGTGTGTTCTCCTGGTCTCTCCCAGACGTGCCAGGTTACACAGTCCATTGTCTCAACAGGGTACATGAGGACCATGAGAGAGAGACAATGGGCAGCGCATGGGAGGAGCGGAGAGAGAGAGAGAGAGATGGGACAGTGTGATAGAAACTGTGAATGAAGGTACAGTAATAAGTAGGTGAGCTTTTGCATATAGTTGCTGTCGGGAAGAATCCTCTCATCTCTTCATATACAAACTTTTATTTTATTTTATTGTAAATTAACGGCCCTATACTTACAGTGCCACACAAAAGTATCAATAGTAAGCAGATCCATAAGCTCGAAACGCGACGCGAATAATTCTTTTAAATTTTGAATCCTGAAAAGTAACCGTTTTTTTGACCTTTTTTTTCAACCCGACAGAGACGATATTCGATCTCTCACGCGGCACATCTCGTTTTGAAAGCTATACCATCCGTAGTGGGATTAATAAAAGTGTTTGAAGTTGGTGTTTTTCTTTTCGGTATACTAAATGTGTGTGTATGATAATGGTGGGGAACTATGCGATGAAAAGGGAGGTCATCTTCAGTGTTTTCCAGGGATTTATTCTTTTTTTTGTTTTGTTCCCATGATGCACACTAACAGACACTGGAGTCTGTGCATGGGTCCCTCCCTCCATCAGTCCATTCAGCTAATCAGGAACGGACAAACATCTTCTGACACTAACTGGATTTGCACTAAACGTCTTTAGCCAGCCTCAGTAACTCAATATATTGAGTTACGCCCCTGGCAGAGGATCACTGCCATGCAGGAGAGCTGGGGGGGGGGGGGGGGGGGGTATAACACTGTAAAGTGTGTTGAGTGCTTTCTTTGTTAATGCGGTGGCCGCGGGGGTATGGGGAGTCTACCAAGGAGCTGAAATGACACCCAGTACCACTCTGTTGGCACCGGAGAAACATTGCACTCTATTAAAAAAACTAACAAAAAGCTAAATGACTATAAACTATACCTGTGCCTGAGCAGTGGTGGAAAGTACATTTACACTCATTCACTTTAGCCCTAAAATTTGGCCATTTGAAAATAGCCGATCTAACAAGCTCATAATGCGTCGCGATATTCTGAATGTTACTAATAATCTGTTGCACACTGAGAGGTTGCAGCCCAGAATCTTGTGTGATTCTCTCGTCCTCTGGGAAGGACCTCTCCCATGAGGCCTGCAACCTCATGGGAGAGGTCCTGCCTCTGGGAAGGACCTCTCCCATGAGGCCTGCAACCTCATGGGAGAGGTCCTGCCTCTGGGAAGGACCTCTCCCATGAGGCCTGCAACCTCATGGGAGAGGTCCTGCCTCTGGGAAGGACCTCTCCCATGAGGCCTGCAACCTCATGGGAGAGGTCCTGCCTCTGGGAAGGACCTCTCCCATGAGGCCTGCAACCTCATGGGAGAGGTCCTTCCTCTGGAAAGGCACTGTTGCATAGCCTTCAGTGGAGGAAAAAAAAACGAGTAAGTGCAGCAGTGGAGATTGTACTTAACAGCCAGCGGCAAATTCAAGCACCCGGATGAGAGTGGCAAGTCTGGCAACACTTGAGAGGGTTGAAATCACGGACGCGCACACGCGCACAAACACACACACACACACACACACACACACACACACACACACACACTTCTAAAGCTTGTCACATACAGACAGCTGCTACTCTGAATATAGGTGGAGTGCTGTGCATGCACGCTCGCGTGGGTGACATATGCATTCAGAGATGCAGGCTGTGTGCTATAGCTCCGTTTGGAACCTCTATATCTACGCTACTATACCCTTTAGCTTCGAGATGAGGTTCCTGAGGAAAGCTATATATCCCTGCACTGGTAGAGAAATGGAGTCTTGCTGGGTCTAGCCCGTCCACAAGTGCGCAAAAAGCATGGAATAAGGATGTGTATATTACAGGAAATTCCCGTTAAACTTTCCAACAAACTCCGGTAAACTCCCAAATTGTACCATCACCCCATTCTGGGCGGGGACCCCTTTTAGTGTTTTACCCCCTCAGGCCGGTACAGTATTCAAAAATGTAAAAAAAAATATGCTGCTATATAAATATTTGAAGTTTTTCATTTTTTAGAGGCGTTTTTAGAATCGGCCTCAGGTCTAAATGGGTTAACTGTATATGCCCTCTAAACTTGAGGTTTACGGGCAAAATACAGTGCCCATAATTGCCCGTTAACTCCTCTTTTCACGCAGTGATATAGTGGATTAAACCCCTATCAAGGTATTTATTTCAAAAACTAAAAGGTACCAGAACCAAGACACAGTTGGTAAACTTACACATAGCATTTTAACATAGGCATCAAACAACTGCTACACACACACACACCTGTGTGTGTCCACATGTGTGTTAGCTTGCTTTATGCAGCAATTTGGAATTGGAAGCTGTGACTTTGAGGTTGTGCACCCCCCCCCCTCTCCCCAACATGGATTATGAATGCCGGGGCCACATCACAGCCAATCACATATTCATGCACGAGGAAATTCAATTTCTCTCACACACTGGGATGATTTGTTATAAATGCGACACGGGGGGCTCTATCTCGCCCTGGAAAATTGTGTCTCTCAAATTGGAAAAAAGCGAGGCCTAAGTATTTTATTTTTATTCTCGTACAATTGGCGCAGAGTGGACGGAAATATTGAAATTTAAGCATCGCGGCGGGTGGTTGGGAGTGGTGCGAGTGGACGGTAAAAGATCAAACAGAAAAAGAGAAACACGTCATGTGCGAGCATTTTCTGCATTATGCCACACTCAGCTGTCCACAGCTATATTGCCATACAGCTATTATGATATTGCTGATCTGCATATCAGTGCTACTGTAGTGCATGTACCATTTAGTCATCTGGGACAGTAAGGACAGTAGCTGGAATCTGCATGCAGCAATCTGCCACTCATATAATGTCCCCCTCCATCCTGCCCAATTCACATTTCAGTCCTTAGATCTATCCTCTTATGAGACCACCCAACCCCCCACCCCACAATATAGCATTGGTCTGGGGACCCCCACAGGGGTCCTTGAAGGAGTTCCAGGGGGTACCCACTACCCACCTAAATGATAGTGTACAAATGGAACCAAATGGTTCCATTTGGTTCAATTTGTACACATAAATTGGGGTCCCAGAGATAGAAACAAGTATTTTGGGTATTATTAGGTTCCCAAGTTGCATCGTTCTCATGTATGCCGTACAGGTCTAATACGTGTCAATTAGCCTGTCGCTAAATCCCACCCAAGCCCGTTCTTGGCCAATACCACGTTAGAAACGGTTGCTAGGTTAGGATCCTGGTCAAGCTTTCAATGCTGGTCAAAATGGTTTTGCAGTGTCAATAAATATATTTGCTGTACAGCATGTGTGGGTTTGTTTTCTTACCTTATGAGCAAACTAGTCCATTCCATGAATTATTTCGCTCCGTTGTGCAGTTTAATAGTAGCCTACATATTAGAAATAAAAATAGGCTCTCATCTACTTCCATTGTAACGGGGAAACAACTCTCAAACTCACTCTTTTAGAACACTAAGCTGATTATGACCGTTTATGACAGGAAAACTCATGCGGTTTTATTTTTAATAAAAAATAAAAAAACATGTTTTTGTTTTGACTTCAGTGTTGCCACATTGTGTGAGAGATATAAGCCAACCCACCTCCAAAAACAAGCCAACTCTTAAAGCCAAATCAAGAAAAACAAGCCAAAACACAATAATATGACCATATAATATATAATCCTAATAAAAATATTGTATGCATTTATCATTATAAATACTATGTAGGCCTATGTCTATGATAATTAATGTTTTGGTAATGTATTACAGTACTAATTATTAGCGGGAAATAAGCAGACTTGGCAACCCTGACAAGTTTGCCTACAAAACGATCTGATTGGTCCAAATCTGTACACACACTCCTGAAGTATAGCCTCGGTCCCAGACTTACCATCCAGAGTCTCCAGACCGTTGGATGTAAACAAAATAATGTATCTGATCTCGTCCACTTGTCGCAAACACCATACACAATTTTGGACGTGTTTGAGGGAGAAGCTCTAGGAGAAATGTCTGGGACTGCAGCTGGGTGCATCTCAAACAGCATGGCGACTTGTTTACAAACGATCGAGGAACACCAGAACCGCTGTATATCTCCAACCAATATAGTTACTTTATAAATCTATCAAAAGACGAAAATAAAACGGCATGAGTTTTCTTGATGTCATAAACTGTCAGAATCAGCTTTTGTTGTGTTCGCTTATGTGCTAACTGACTGATTTTGAGAGCTGTTTCCCGTTACAATGGAAGTCAATGAGAGCCTATTTTTATAGATACTATTAAACTGCACAACGGAGCGAAATAATTCATGGAATGGACTAGTTTGCTCATAATAGGCCGTGTTGGGACCCATGAAAAAGTGCTTAGAAAATGAGTTTCGTTCCCATGTCATCGGAACTATTCATTCAATGCATTTTTTCATAGATAATACCCTTCTAGACTTTGGGTTAAAAGTTCTACTCATAATATTCTGCAGTATTATGTCACAAGCCATAAATGTATAAACAGTGTATAACCATTAAAAAACGAAAATCTTGTGCTGCTGTTTTTGCTTGTAAAATGTGTTTTTGGCAACACAAAATCATTCTCAAATGTCAAATGCATATACTTAACATCTGAAACAAGTATTGGTGCCTTTAGTTTACTCATATGTGAATTTAGATCATGAAATGTAGCATATTTGTTAAACAATATGCTTCAACTTAAGTGTTTGCCACACAGTACAATGAAACCTACACAGTAGATTGTGCCAAAAGCTTGTTTCATAAATAGAAAATGTCTCAACCTACTGTGTAATGAAAGGTAGAAAAGAAAACCAGGGCACCTTGAACCAAAATGGCAGAAAATCTATCCAAATGTTACCACGCCCCCTAAATTGGAATAATGCAAGAAATGCACAAGTCAAGACTAAAAAATAAAGTACTAGAGGTCAGAATGATTACAACATAATTGTATGAAACATTTATTTACTTACAAGTACAGAAAGGTGTCACAGCATCTGGCATTTGTACATCCACCCCCCCCCCCTGTTCTGTTGGCTGTGTAAATAGTCTGTGCTGTTTGCATTTATGCATTGCATTTAAATGGATGTAGGCAGTGTGGCAATTCTTTAACATCTTAATCATTCTTGAACAAAACAAGTAGTAGGCCTACATGGTAACATGTTGGGTTACTCATCCCTATCACTTTCATCAGTCATCATCCCATGTACCTTTCTTCTGTTTCCTTTGACACATTTTCACAGTCCTGGAAGTGACATACAGTAAATCAGTGCAAGACAGTTTTGCAGACATACATGAACATCTTTCAGTCTCACTTTTTTTTTTTTTTTTTTACAATTACAGTGGACTACCTGCAACACACTATCAGGGGCAGGATTTCTAGTCATCCATGTTACTGTTAACTCCCCATCCTCCATGCCCCATCCACTGCCAATGGGTGAAGGAGCACACATCCTACTAGTCAGAGAACGTCTCATCACTGCTGCTTGGTAGTTTGCCCATTTGGTGAAAAATTCTAGATACAGTTGACTGGTGAATGCCAAAGAGGTAACCTAAAAGTTCCTCAGACAGATTGAGGCGCAGCTTCATCAGTGTAAGCAGAAGTCTCTGAGTATCACTAAGTGACTGTTTTGCAGGAGGTGGTAAACTTGGTGACACAAAATTGAACAACAACATGAAAGTCTCTACATTTGGTAGTCCTGTGAAGAATAAAAAATTCCCTGAATGAAAAGGGACCTCACAATACGGCCTATAAGGTAAGAAAACAAACCCACACATGCTGTACAGCAAATATATTTATTGACACTGCAAAACCATTTTGACCAGCATTGAAAGCTTGACCAGGATCCTAACCTAGCAACCGTTTCTAACGTGGTATTGGCCAAGAACGGGCTTGGGTGGGACTTAGCGACAGGCTAATTTGGGGGTCCTTGACATGAAAATGTTTGAGAACCTCTTGTCTTACGAGGCCACCCAACCCCCACCACCACAACATAGCAGCGTATCTAAGGCATGGTACAGTACACCCCAAGAAAGACGCATACATTCAAACCTCTTATCTCCATACAGTATGCAAAATGTTTGTCTCCCCCCCAACGCCCTACTTGATCACAGTGTTCTTGTCCACTAGTACCTTCCTGACATTTTAGTCTAGTTTGTATTTGTCAACGAAATTGTCAGTATATTTAGTCTTAGTTTTAGTCATTGTAGCTTAGTTTTCATTTAGTTTCCATTTAGTTTTCGTCAGTGAAAAAAGGTAGTCGGCGAACATGTTTCGTCTTAGTTTTAGTCGAGGAAAACAACACAGCTTATCAAAAGTATCAAAGGTATCTGCGACATGTGAAGCAAGCAACACATTTCGAGCTTCTAGATCTGCTATACATTTGCTTTCTTTTGTTTTTATTTGAATCCTGAAAAGTAACACAGTTTTGGACTTATGAGGTTTATCCCACCCGACATATAGGACAATATATAGAGCACCAGCACATACACTCCTCCTCCATCGTATCCCCAGATGAGCCCGCCGCCCGCCGGCCCGCATGGCAGATCCTCTAAGTGATCACGATCGTAATGATAGTGGTGCCGCATGCGTGAGCCACTGGGGAGCCTCGTTTTGCACAGGTGCCAGCAGCTAATTGGAGCCAATGTGCGTTTCACACACACACACACACACACACACACACACACACACACACACACACACACACACACACACAACAAGCGACACCACCTGCAGGAATCAGGTCATTCCCTTCGAAATTCCCAACAGTGGTTTAAACCGATCTCCCGTTCCCAGCGTTTTTCACGCTTGCCAGTGGCATATTGGCTTAACCCATTTAGAACGGAAACGCTTCTGTGTTGTCGCCTCAGCGTTTTAACCACTTTAACCATTTTAAACTTCAGCTGTTGGAAAAATAGCAGATCTACGAGCTTGTAGATCTGCTATTTTTTTGAAAAGTGCAATTCTTGGAATATATATTCTTTCACAGCGAATGTTTTTAACTCATAACTTTGCTTCTTGGGGGGGGGGGGGGGGGGGGGGGGAGGGGGGGGCAATTATAATTCCTGGGGTCCTTGACAAGAAATAGTTTGAGAACCATATATATTATCGTTGCGGTCCTCATAATAGGTCTTTGATAAATCAGTGCAATTGAACACCCTTTACGTCTCGAAAAAATAGAACCAATGGAAAGTAGTAAAAAGTGCATTGGACAAAACCTCTTTACTCCATTGGACCCTCAAAATGTCTGCTAAAGCAACTAACTCCACCACCGCTCCTCTAATGGAAGTAATTGACAATAAATAAAGTCACAACACCAACTTTGATGAGGCAGTATTGCTTTGTTTTAAAAATATAAGGTTTTCTTAATTTCCTGAAAAATGTATATTTTTCATTTCCTGAGTAATTTTGGAGTTATGAGGTTTCCTCCCGACAGCAACGAATATAGAAACATAAGGTTTCTGGCCTCAGTCCTAAATGGCTTAAACATCACACAGAGACAATGTCGTGTTGAACCTGGCAGACTCCGCTCTGGTTTATTAGCAACCTAACAAGGCAGGTGTAGTGGGGCGTCACGCAAAGGGAGTGGGAGTTGAGGCGCAAGGTTTTCGCCTACATACACCCGTTTAATGCCTAAATTATCCTTCATCGTGCAACGGCATATCGTGGACAGAAAATAGCTGAATCGATAAGCTCACAGCGGGGCCGCGAATGCAACACGCTGTGAGCTTATAGATCGGCTTTCTTCCCAGAGTATAAACTAGAAAAAGTGCCCTTCCGGGCACAGGTCTCCACCAGGTTATCCACAGATCCGTGCAGTTAGAGGTAAAAACACTTTTCGGCCAGTTATAGCGCCACCTTGAGGCTGAGTTGAAATTGTTCATGTGGCATTTCGTCCTCGGCCTAGTGGGAATGTGGGTGCACAATTTCACGGAAATCACGCGATGTGTTCATGATTTGCAGCATTTTGTTTGAAACTGAGCACTCCTGTGAACTTTGGAAGCCAATCTTAACCAATCAGGATGGAGTCTGATAAATCTGAAAGACCCGTTTCGTTGAATGGCTCTAGAGAGACTGTGTACCAATTTGCGTGATGTTTGGACAAAATCTGTAGGTGTACTGTGCAAAAACTTGTTTTGCACAAAGCGGCCTCCTGGTGGCGCTATAACAGGCCGTTCTGGAAAGTTTGGGGCAGAGGTTCATGGTTGGCATCCAGGGAGTGTGTGTGCAAAATATGGCATCGACCGGGTTAACGGTGGCCGAGATTAGCTGTTCACGGACACACGGACACACGGACACACGGACGGACGGACGGACGGACACGCGGACGGACGGAGTGCAAAACATACTCTCCCCACATGCCTTCGGCCTGGTGGAGACAATCAGGCTTATAACGGCCCCTATATAGGTATAAGTCTTCCGATGTATGAAGAGAAGACTACAGAGAAGATTACAGGATCAGGACCAGCTCACAAATGGAGCATTGCAGCAGTCCAGGTGGTCCCCAGATAAATGGAGAGTTGGTAACCAAATGCACCCTTATAGAACTTTAACTCTCGAGAGTTAAATTATTGTTGCTGCACTACTTAATTTACAAGAAGTCTACACAATTAGAGAATGTAAAGAAGTATTGTTGTTTTGATCAACAATTGTTTCTCCTATGGTACCATGAACATCAGCATGACATAACTTATCCTTAACCCATTTAGACCTGAGCTCGATTCTACAAATGTCTTCTGAATCAGACAGTTTTCTTGAAAAACCTGTTTCTATGCCAGTCGTTCTTGTTCATGTTCATCTCAAGGACCCCCAAAATTATCTGTAATTGGCCGCCGACCCACATCTGAAAATACAGTATGTTGTTCCAGGGACCTCCCCAGAAGCAAAAATTTGAGTTAAAAATGTTCTGCTCTGAAAGAATATATATCAAAGATTTGCGACACATTTTCACGATCTTTCAAAAATAGCAGACCTACAAGCTCGTGCTGAGCTTGTAGATCTGCTATTCACAGCTAAAGTATATCATATTCATAATGCTTAAAACACCAAAAGGGGTCCCTGTTCTGGGGCATGTCATTAGATTAGGTGACAATTCCTTTCAGAGTTCATCAAAAAGAGAAAAAAAAAGGTCGAAGAAAACAGCTAAAATTGTGAAAATAGTTAAAATGTCAACACTAAAATGCCCTATAACAAGATCTGACATTTGCGAACAAAATTCCCAAACTGAAAAAATAAATAAAATAAAATCGACACAATGTGCTGTGAGCTCGCCCTGTAGATCTGCCACGTTTGCTCTAGTTTTGAAATAGTGCTGAAGTGGTTAAAGATCAGTGTTGATTTCGTCGACTAATACTATGAGGTAATACTAACTAATCCGTCAACTACCTTTTTTCTCTGATGAAAACGAAATGAAAACTAAGCTTAAATATATTGACAATTTCGTCAAAGAATATGAACTAGACTAAAATGTTAGGAAGGGACTAGTGGACAAGAGATCCAGTATAAGTCATTTTACATTTGGTTGCATGCTGAAAATAGCAGATCTACAAGCTTGTAGATCTGCAATTTTCAGCAAGTGTAAAATCTGCCATTACGACGGCATCAAGGCCCCCGCCAAAATACATTTTAGTCGACTAAATTAACTGCAGATTTAGTCCGACTGACATTTATTCGACTAAACCTAGACTAACACTAAAAGCATTCCAGGTGACTAAAATATGACTCAAACTAAATGAAGTCTCATTCCAAAGACTATGACTAAAAACTAAAATATAAATTTGCTGCCAAAAACAACGCTGTTAGAGTCTTTCATCGTCCATTGCACGCTAAAAGCTCCCCGGGCCAAGTGGAGCTATAGAGGGTCCTACTCTAGTCCGTTTGCAGCCAGAACCAGTCCGTGCTAATGACAATGAAGTCATGGGGATTTTCTGGCAGTCACTGTGATGGACGTTGAAGAGAGACACTGGCCAGGGACATAATAACTAACGCACGCATGCACACGCACACACACACACACACGAGTGAATGCCAAGCTAGTGGAACAGTGGGCTTCCAAGATAAAGTGGCTGTTGGATCTGTGTTCCAGTAATATGGGAAAACGAGGAATAGATGGAGAGTGGAGGCCGGGTGAACAAAGGCAGGCAGGCTCTCCCCCCCCCCCCCCCCCTCTCTCTCACACACGTGTGCGCCACAATCACGCACACTATTGACCTACAGTACGTTTGACGTCTAAATGCAAAGTGACAGCCACAGTCTGTCACTATTACTATGCTACCGGTTGAATTGTAAGGCAAACGGGGGCTCAATCCTGGACTGGACTGGGTGGGTGGGAGGGAGGCTGTGTGTTACAGGCTTTTACAAGCCTGTAACACACTGATGGAATGTCCCCCTCTACATGGGCCACTGCAATGACAGGAACATGCACATGACTCACACTTATACTACATTAACCCATTTAAGGCCTGACATCGAAATTTAAAAAATGTCTTCTACAGTAAATCATGACAGTTTTCTGAAATACCTCATGTTTCTGTATCAGTGGTGCTCAATATTTCATGTCAAGGACCGCCAAAAATTATATGTAATTGGCCACCGACCCCCATCTGGAAATATGTTGTACCGGGGACCTTCCAGAAGCAAAGATTTGAGTTAAAAATGTTCGCTCTGAAAGAATATATTCAAAGATTTGTGCGGTATTCAAGAATAGCAGACCTACAAGCTCCTATGAGCTTGTAGATCTGCTATTTTTCAGTATAACATAATGCTTAGAACAGCAAAAGGGGTTCCCGACTTCCCGCCCCAAAATGGGTTAACCCGTTTATAATTCCTGAGGCTGATTCTACAAATGCCTTCTAAATCCGTGTAGTTTCTCACACTTTCAAGACGTTTAAAAGAAAATATTCAAAAATAGAAGATATACAAGCTTGTGTTTCTTTTATTTTTTAATAGCCAACGCACAAATCTAAAACATGATACAAATGCTTTACCGGGTTTTAACAGCGTCCCTATTCTGTACTGGGGGCGAACGTTCTGCGAAAGTAGCTGTGCTGCCTGTGAGCTTGTAGATCAGCTATTTTCAGCTGAGACCAAGACATTTGGCGCTGAAGGGGAAAGAACAGCATAGTATAGTAGTTACAAAGATGCATTCAATTTGGCAAGGGACACTGTCGTACTATGGAGTGCAGTGTTGATTTTGACAGCATTTTAGTAGACTAAATCGACAGTTGATTTAGTCGACTAAAATTTATTTTTTGGCGGGCCTTGATGCCGTCGTAATGACTGATTTTACACTTGCTGAGCTTGTAGATCTGCAATTTTCAGCATGCAACCAAGTGTAAAATGACCTACACTGGAGCTCTTGCAGTGCCCTCCAAACATTTTAGTCTAGTTTTTATTTGTTGTCAATAATATTTAGTCTTAGTTTTAGTCATCATAGCTTAGTTTTCATTTAGTTTCCATTTAGTTTTCGTCAGTGAAAAAAGACAAAACTGGTGGAGTGTAAATGAAGGATTTACACTAGGCTCTGCATGTCGACAACTGACCAGACCGCAAGCGACGGCGTTGGATCTCAATCACAGAGCAGCTTTCACTGATCTCTACGAGATCTGAAAGACTCCAGGAATCTCAGCCGTTTTAAGCTGCTTTTGGGGGATTTTTGTTTGTGTGTGTGTGTGCGCGCGTGTGCGTGCGTGTGTGTGTGAGCATGCGTGCGTGCGTGTGTAGACGAAAAGGAAAGGTGCAAAGGGATTAACCAAAAGTGAAGAGAACGGTCACAGTCGGCTTGGACAGAGAATGTGAGTGACACATAATTGCGAACACGTATTCTCACTGTGTGTGTCTGTGTGTGCGTGTGCGCCTGCACGCCTGCGTGCGTCCGTCCGTGCGTCTCTCTCTCTCTCTCTATCTCTCTCTCTCTGCACGCTGTCAATACAATATAAATTGGGTTTTCCCTCCCCGGGGTGAGCTCTGCACTACAGATTTGCATACACACAACCTGTCCAAAATGGACAAGCACGCCAAAGAAAGTGTGTGCGTGTGCGCGTGTGTGAGTGTGTGCATGCATCCGTGCTTTTTGTTTGTCCTACTCTGAGGTGGTGTTTGATTATATGCAGAGCGGAGAATCATGGAGGAATTTCATTACCTGTGTGTGTGTTTACACCCAGCTGGTTCTCTCTCCTCCTCATTCTCTCTCTCTCTCTTAAATGTATTCACTCATCCACCCTCTCCCTCCCCCCCTCTCTCTCTCTTAAATGTATTCACTCATCCCCCCTCTCCCTCCCCCCCTCTCTCTCTCTCTCTCTCTCTTAAATGTATTCACTCATCCACCCTCCCTCTCTCTCTCTCTCAAATGTATTCACTCATCCACCCTCTCCCTCCCCCCCTCTCTCTCTCTCTCCTCATCCGCCCTCTCGCCTCGATAAGAGAAGAAAGCAAGAAAAACAAAACTGTTGTTCCCATGAATCACAATAACAAAACGGGTCTGGAACGGAAACCCAGCAGAGGATCAATCAAACAGCTGGTCTGTGGCAGGGCCGGCCGGGGACACTTTGGTGGAATTACTACTTCTCCACGGTCTGGCCTCCAGGTGGGCAGGCCTGGTGACCATTGATTGATTGATGAATGTATTAACAGTGTGCATAATGGGTACATTTACCAATTCTATTCTTCCATCCATTTCCCATTCCAAGTGTGTTTGTCTTATGTCTTACTGTCTTACTCTCTGTCTTTCGCCGAGCTTGTAAATCTGCTACTTTCAGCAAGTGTATAGTCAGCTATTACGACGCCATCAAGGCCAAGCCAAAACACATTTTAGTCGACTAAACCAACTGAAGGTTCAGTCGACGAAAATCTTATGATGTTTAGTCGACTAAAACTAGACTAACACTAAAACATTCCAGGTGACTAAAATGTGATTAGACACCATCGTCTGCATCCGCCCTCCACTACCACCAAACCTTCCAACCGTCCCTTGATACATCATAGGCACACTACTTGCTATCAACATGAGTCACAAACGCACTAGCCAGTTTTCTGAGGGGGGGGAATTATTACTCGCAAGCCTTCGTCAATCAGCACGTGCTAATTCCCAGCTGTGCCTGTCTGAGGCGAAAGGTGTGTGTGTGTGTGTGTGTGTGTGTGTGTGTGTGCTTGGCACTGCTACAACACACCACATAGTTCCAGGAAAAAACTTGGGTGGTAGCGTGTGGCCGTTGAACTTGTGGTTCGAGTTATGATCCGAGTTCCTGTTTGAAGACAAATCCAAAGCCAAGTGGAACATATACAACGCCTGGGACGGGGCTAGCAGTGTCACCGCGTACAGATGAGGTGTTAGCTAGCTCCACCGCTTGCCTACCATGCTTACTTTAGGTTACCCTATGTCCCTTTAAGCTGCCTACAGCAGCTTAAAGGGACATTTCACCGCTGGAAGAAGCTGCAGTCACTCAATGTTAATAGTATTTGTATAGTAGATAACAGTATTTGAAGCACAATTTGAAATTTGCACCCTATGCCAAAACAAATTATGAAGTCTGTGTGCTAACTGTGCTTGACTGCTCCTTGTGGAGAGGGGGGGGGAGGCTGCGTGGAGGTGTGACTTGTAGTCCAGGAAGAAAGTGAGACCACAATTTCAGGACAAATTTTGGTCGTGAACATGGCGTCATGACTAAAATACCCCTTTTGGTGTTTTAAGCACTAGTATGTTATACTTTAGTTATTGAAAAATAGCAGATCTACAAGCCCGGAACTGAAGCCGCACCCACAGCTGTTGTTGTATGATAAAGGGGGCGGTTAGGTAGGGGCTGATATTGTGATGTCAACATCATTGCCTTAGAGTATATATTAATAGAGACGGAACCCAGAGGAAACCCTGTGGCAAAATGGACATAGTGGCCGAATTTGGTATTGCAGTTTTGACCCAAACACATGAACGCGCTGGTCCATTGACTATCATTGCGCACGTTCATGATGTGTTTTGGTCCAATCCATGCCAGAATGCACTCTGTTCCACTTCCTACCTGGAAGGAGGAGTGAAATCGCCTCATGCGCTTTTGAGCAACTTAATGCAAGTGGATGGGAGGAGAAAACCGGTGCCGTCTCTATTAATATATACTCTAAGATCACTGCACATGACAACCACACCAAGGGCTCTAATGAAGTACTGTCACCTCATAAACACATGAAAAACTGGAAGACAAAACACAAAGATCACCACACTCCATCTTCAATATTAGAGAGAGGTTCTAAAATGTCTGTTTCGATATGCTTTCAGCTAATTGCCGAGGCCCTACTGAGGGTTGATGTGAGAAAAGCAGGAGGCTTCACAGTCGAGTGAGGTTATTTTTTGCATCACAGGCCAACGGCTAGAGACTGGAAATAACAAATTCCTTGGAGTGCAGCGAGATGTGTGTAAGAGGGAGAGAGAGAGTGACTGGAGGAGATCCAATCTCTTGAATGTGTTAGTGTGGAGATGTGGTAGTGGAACCCCGCTGTGACCGCACAGCTCACACACACACACACACACACACACACACACACACACACACACACACACACACACACACACCTATTTTATGCTGCAGCTATTAAAATAAACTTGTGCAAAGCCAGCGGCACTTTTATAATCATCAATATATACATCACATTCCGTGCTCAGCCAATCAGCTGAGCTCATTCCGTGCGTATACGGACGGACACACAAAGCTGTGCATATACAGAATAGGAGCGGCAATAGCGCCGCTCAAAACAACAGCAGATCAACATGTCTAACACAAATCTCCTCCTATTATGGGTCAAAGTTAACACATGAAAATGGCTGAGAAATATGATGAAATATGCAGGTCTTGAGAGAGGCACCCGACCACCAATCTGCATTCAGCTCAGGAACATGACCAGACCACTGGAAGACCCCAACAGACCAATCTGCATTCAGCTCAGGAACATGACCAGACCACTGGAAGACCCCAACAGACCAATCTGCATTCAGCTCAGGAACATGACCAGACCACTGGAAGACCCCAACAGACCAATCTGCATTCAGCTCAGGAACATGACCAGACCACTGGAAGACCCCAACAGACCAATCTGCATTCAGCTCAGGAACATGACCAGACCACTGGAAGACCCCAACAGACCAATCTGCATTCAGCTCAGGAACATGACCAGACCACTGGAAGACCCCAACAGACCAATCTGCATTCAGCTCAGGAACATGACCAGACCACTGGAAGACCCCAACAGACCAATCTGCATTCAGCTCAGGAACATGACCAGACCACTGGAAGACCCCAACAGAGAATTCCACTCTCTGTTGCCACGGCAACCACAATAAAAAGAAGGGAAACTTTCAACCATGACACTTTGAACACTGCATGACGAGGAGAAGGAAGGGAGGGAGGAGGAACATTAAATAAAGTTTAATGTTCACATCATGGTATAAAACGTTATATGAAGCCTAATTATATTAGAAGCCTAAAATGCTTTCAAATGTGCCAACTATCATTCTCCTCATGAATGTTCACATGATTGTCTCAAGAACCGTCGCTAGCTGCAGATCCGCCGATCTGACAAATAGTATGGACAAAAATAGTAATTATAATAATAAATAAGTATATATATATGAATAATAATATTAATAATAAGTATATAATAACAACAACAACAACAACAATACTACTACTAATAATAATAAAAACAATCAAGATTTGAGTGAAATTTCTTTTCCAACCCCTTAATGCCCATACAAGGGCATATACTGATATTTAAAAAAAAAGATTCTAGTAAGTATAATGATGAAGTCAGTGTGTTTCACATTAGTCATGAAATTCATAGAAAGTGTTAGTTCTCTTATGAGAATTGCTAAGTAAAACGTTTTTAAACACAATTAATATAATAACTGCAATTCTTGCAGATTTGTTTGTAGTATGCGGACTGCGGACAGTGCGGAGCCATGTATAAATCAGGCATAACGTGAGAACAGCTGCCAACTGCCTGTTTTGCCTGTTGCCGGGTGACCGACACTCCCGCAACTATAATCAGTCATTTGATCCCGGGACAGTTTAAATTCTAGCCTAGCTCCCCGAGTTGAGGAGGGAAAGGGAGAAGAAGAGGCGCAGTAACACGAGAGCGAGTCATATAGATAATAGGTTGAAAAGGGGGAAAAAATACATTTATTTTTAAAAGTTTGGATTTAAATTGTAACTTGTTCACTTCTCTAGCCCACATGGTTTTCAACCTTTTTCATGTCAAGGTCCATTATGTATTCGGCATTTGAGCCACGCACGGACCACCATTTGATGAGATTTAGCCTCTTCTACATTCTCTAATTGTGTAGACTTCTTATATGAATCAAGTAATAACGATACTTTAACTCAATTCAACCAAATGGACCCATAAGGGTCCATTTGGTTTCATGTTACGCTCTCAAGAGTTAAAGATCTAATAAGGGTCCATTAGGTTACCAACTACTCTTCCATCATTAAAGCCGGGGACCACATGGAACCCCATCAAAGACCACTGGTGGTCCCCGGACCACTGGTTGAAAACCACTGCTCTAGCCCATATACTCCAAAAATAGCAGATATACAGTTACAAGCTGCTATTTTTATTTTTCCAACATTTTACAGAAACATCTTGAAAGTGAGAGAACTAGAAGCGGCCTCAGGTCTGAAAAAGGGGGCTATTTGGGCTGAACTTGTTTTAATGTTTCAGCTTTACAGAGTAGGGAGAACAAAACACTTGAACTTGAATTTAGCAGCCAGGGTCCTCTTGGCATCGTTAAACATTTAATTAGACAACAATGCTATACAGCAGTGTGTCACGCTCACTACTTTACCAAGACCTTGTTAGCGAGGCATCCGTGGCTTCGCTGTGCTGTGGCGCACGCGCACACACACACACACACACACACACACACACACACACAGTGCCAGACAGTTTGACTGCTTCCCGCGGATTGTCCGTGATCTCGCCGTGTCTCAGCCAATTAGCACGCTGCTATTCATCAGCGCTCAAACTGTCAGAGACATTGGAAAACACTCGGACACGAAGAAAGAAAAAGGCGGGGGAGGCCCGTCTCGCCTGCTCTGAGCTGAGCAATCAACACCTGTCAGTGACAAAGATGTATACCGCGTAGTTATGGTACCGTTGCTGTTGGGCAGGAACCTCATATGTGACCAGATTTGACTGAGAGCCTGCCATTGTGCAAATTCCAGCTTTTCACCAGAGCAGAAAAACTTTCTCCAAAATGAGGTAATAGCACAGGCAGACTCTTATATATATAATATAAAATAAATGCTTAAACATGTAGCTAGGTGTAATGTTAGAGACCACAGAAGTGAACCTTTCAAGCCTGTTTTCTCAACTCACTGTTTTCTGCAAGACATTACTCTATAAGCCATATCTCCAAAACTGGTGGGTCAAACTGAACAACCAATATGTCAATTTGAAGCTATGCTTCCCTGCTTTCATAGCACATAAAAAAAAACGAAAATACAAAAAACATAGCAGTCCCTTAGTCAAATTTGGTCACATATGTCCGAATGTCCAGTTTTTATGATTTATTTTAATGTAGTATAATTGTGACCGTAGGTCGCAGATTATTATGAAAACCTACAAAACATGTCTGTCCGTCCGTCCATCCGTCATGTCACGCCACCATATATGGTCGATGCTCCCTATATGGCCGTCTCCATATATGAAGATCACGACACACTGACCTCATCAAACCCTGTATAGCCATACATAGAGAAGACTGGATCATCACCTAGATCTGCATATGTGGAGCCGGCCAGCAACTCTATACATCTGACCTCAAACCCTTAGATCTCCATATATGGAGCTGACCTGTTCTGACATTCCATTATGTTGATCCTTCTCCACCCGTCCTTCCTCTTCGATGTCTCCCTTTTTTACTGATGCCTGTCCATTCAACAGCCCCCCCCCCCCCCCCCCCCCCCCCCTTGTGGGCAAAAGGCTTGAGAAACAATACCAGCATGTTGGAGGCGAGGTAGGTGAGGGTTAAAAAGAAATGGAGGGAGACCTGAGGTCTGGAGATTTACAGCCGGCTTTTTTTGCGTGACGCTCTTTTCAAAGGAGGACGAACAAGGAGAGACAAGATAAATGACGTGAAGGGCTTCTTCCTCTCACATGTGCAAACAATTTTCCACCACGGAATGACCAGAGAGCAAATTAACTGTCTGTTTAGCATGTCAAGCGTGAACAAATACCTTTGGCATTAAGTCAGGACCCGGGGAGATCTGGAAAGAGAGAGAGAGTGTGTGTGTGTGTGTGTGTGTGTGTGTGTGTGTGTGTGTGTGTGTGTGTGTGTGTGTGTGCACATGCGTGCGTGCGTGCGGGAACATTGTCCACAGTCGCAGACTTTGCTTGTCTAGGTTTTTTTGCTTCTTTTGGTTCTACGTTCTTGTCTTCCCCAGGTGTTTCTCATGTGTAATCAGCCCGACATGTGTATATTTAGTCTTGTTCCCCAGTCAGTCCTTGTCGAGTCATTGTTATAGTGTCATGTCATGTTTGTGTCAGTTTGTGATTGTTTGGGTCTTCACCACACCACCAGATTGTGACAGAATGACTCGACCAGCAGTGTTTTTGGCAGCAAATTTAGATTTTAGTTTTAGTCGTAGTCTCTTGAATAGTTTTCATTTAGTTTTAGTCACATTTTACTAGTCAGTCACCTGGAATGTTTTAGTGTTAGTCTAGTTTTAGTCGACTAAATATCATAAGATTTTAGTCGACTAAATCTACAGTTGATTTAGTCGAACAAAATGCATTTTGTCGGGACTTGATGCCATCGTAAACTCATGACTGTTCGACTATTTTTAGTGTGCAACTAATTGCAATATGACTTATAGTGGATCTCTTGTCCGCTAGTCCCTTCCTAACATTTTAGTCAAGTTTTTATTTGTTGATGAAATTGTCAGTATATTTAGTCTTAGTTTTAGTCATCATAGCTTAGTTTTCATTTAGTTTCCATTTAGTTTTTGTCAGTGAAAACACCAACATTTTTCTTCTTGGTTTTAGTCGACAAAAACAACACTGTCGACCAGATGGACCCAGCTACCTGTACCACACAGGGTCTGAGCACACTTTAGATTACATGCGCGGACAGAATAAGCTGTCTTTTGCGTCATTTCCGGTGATTTTTAGACAGCTGGTGGATGGAAAAGAAGCTCCACCCACGCGGCAGAATGCCGCGTCGGCCAGATTCCCGGAAAAGCTTGCGGGAAAGCTTGGAGCTTCATTTCCATCCACCAGCTGTCCAAAAAAAAGGAAATGACGCAAAAGACAGCTTCCTTTGGCAGCGCATGGAAGTTCAAGTGTGCCCAGGATGACTGACTGCCTTCACCTGCTGAGCTGTATACAGTATATATATGAACCTTTATTGAGAAAAGGATATCCCCTTGAGATGTATTATCTCGTTTTCGAGGGGGTCCAGCAACATACAGCAAATACAAGACAATACAAGTACAGGGCAGCGCCGAAATATGGCTGCAGCTGTGTAGCGCCTGCACAACCAGAATTTCACCCATGTTACTTGTAATGTGTTGTGACAATAAAGTCTGATTGGATTGGACATTCATACATAATCGTAATCGAGGACAAAACAAACAACAAAGCTCTCCTAAGTATGGTTCTCTGACTGGAGTATATGCCCTGTTGTTCCTGTCCTGGCAGTGGAAGCAAGCTTCGGGGGCCTTCAGACCCTTTCCCTAAATGAAAACCAAAGCTATGATGACTAAAACTAAAACTAACTCAATATACTAACTAATTTATTGACAATTTGCGTCAACAAATTAAAACTAGACTAAAATGTTAGGAAGGGACTAGTGGACCAGAGAGATCCAGTATAAGTCATTTTACACTTGGTTGCATGCTGAAAGTAGCCAATCTACAAGCTCACAACACCAAACACATTCCAGGCGACCAAAACAAAATGAAAAACTATTCAACTATGACTAAAACTCAAATCAAAACGTGTGCTGTCATAATCAGCACTGCAGCCCAGGACCACATGCTGTTCATGATGACAATTACGGCCACAAGGGCACGCCGTTGCCATGCACTGCTCCACAGCTGTGCTACAGCTGTACTTGTTATATTGTATTACACATTTCTGTGTCCTCCTGCATCTCCCTCCCCCCCAGAGAGCTCTTAAACCAGGAAGTGGCAGAAATTACCCAGGATTCCCCAGTGGCGGAGGGGAGGGAGCGGCATGTATTTTGGACTGTCAGCGCCTATGTGTGTCGCTCGTTAATCACTTGCGCTACTGTGGGACCACGCCACCAGCAGCCACATGGCAAAATACACACACACACACACACACGCACACACGCACACACGCGCGCGCGCACGCACGTACAAACACCCACGTCACGTGTATTTGTCATTTATTTTTTACAGTAGAGTATATGCTGACACATTAGGTAAGGCCCTTTTCACCCTATACCTCCAAGGCGAGGAGCAAGTAACACAATCGAGAAAAGTCAATTCACAATCGCACAAGCACAGTAAACGCAAGCACGCGCGCACACACACACGCACGCTCGCGCAGACACAATTCATCACCGCTGACCAGATATAGAGAAAGGCCCTTGAGAGAGAGCGAGAGAGAGAGAGAGAAATGGGAAGAGAGACATAGGTGGTGAGAGACATGAAGGAGTGCGAGTGACACAAAGAGAGGTCTTTCAACAGTGTCTCTTCGTTATGCTGGTTCCGTGGCCCTGTGCCACATGGACAGGCATGGCTTCAGGGTGGATAGGTATGGAGGTTATAGGCCTGTGCCACATGGAGGTTGGAGGTATGGAGGTTATAGGCCTGTGCCACATGGAGGTTGGAGGTATGGAGGTTATAGGCCTGTGCCACATGGAGGTTGGAGGTATGGAGGTTATAGGCCTGTGCCACATGGAGGTTGGAGGTATGGAGGTTATAGGCCTGTGCCACATGGAGGTTGGAGGTATGGAGGTTATAGGCCTGTGCCACATGGAGGTTGGAGGTATGGAGGTTATAGGCCTGTGCCACATGGAGGTTGGAGGTATGGAGGTTATAGGCCTGTGCCACATGGAGGTTGGAGGTATGGAGGTTATAGGCCTGTGCCACATGGAGGTTGGAGGTATGGAGGTTATAGGCCTGTGCCACATGGAGGTTGGAGGTATGGAGGTTATAGGCATGAGGTGAGGCTCCGACTGGAACATACCGCACAGTATATGTGGATATCAGAAGCATAGTGTGTGCAGTTGGTGCCCACATTCTTGTGTGAGCACATGTATGGCTGCATACAGTATTACAGTATGCTTGGAGGAAGTGGTTCTCAAACGTTTTTTAATTTTTAATTTCAAGTACACATCACTGTGTCATTAGAGATATCTGTGTCGCTTCAGAACACTAGTTTGTGTGTTAAGGAAAACAATAGTTCTGTTTAAACACTTTTTGATAGTCATAAATAGAAGATCTCCAAGCTCACAACGCATCATGATGCAACCATCTATCCATCGTCTGTCTGTCTGTCTGTCTGTCTGTCTGTCTGTCTGTCTGTCTGTCTGTCTGTCTGTCTGTCTGTCTGTCTGTCTGTCCATCCACTGAGTACATCAACCAATGCTATTGTTCTGAGCATCCAGCTTTCTTGTGTCTCCTTGTAATCCTTTGCCACACCCTCTTTTACTTTCACTCACTGCACAGTATATTGAATGTGTCAAATTTTCTGTATTCATAATATCCACAGCTCCACACCTTACACACAGACACACACCCCGCTTGCCAGCATCAGATGTGCATGGAAATGACCATGAGAACAAAAGAATGAAGACATGATCTGCACACACACACACACACACACACACACACACACACACACACACACACACACACACACACACACACACACACACACACACACACACACACACACACACACACACACACACACACACACACACACACAAAAGTGCCATTTTACACTATATTCAAGGACACACATTACGTATGTGAAGATGCCTGGCTGGCAGATCACCATTTCCCCCTCAGAGCCATACTTGACCAAATCAAGGCTAAACTCAACAAAGTTATGACAGGACTCTGTCAACCGACGGGAAACAGCTGATTGGAGACGAGAGATGACACATCCTACTCTACTGCACTGGGTTCTCAACGTGTGTGGGCCGCGAGGATATTGCAAGTGGGCCCCCCAAATAATTCAAGATTCAAGAATTCAACTAAGATTCAAGAAATCAATTCAAAGATTTAAATGATATATCGATATATCATATAACCTCGAAAGAATTTTTGATTTTTTTTTGATAATGTGATCAATTACTTGATTAAGCAATAGTAATATAATAATATCTTAAGAAACTCCAAACTCCAAACTTGCAGTATACGACAAACATCGTCATCATCTGTGTTTACTGTTTATGTCCGGAGAGTCTGAGACTGATTGTCCAGGACAAGCACCAGATGTGTGCCTCCTCAGGAGACTTATTGGCTCAGATCTGAAGCCATTTTAATTTGGCGTTACGAATTGCGACTCTGCACCAGTGTTGATTTCGTCGAACTAAAACGAAGACGAAAAATGTTCGTCGACTACCTTTTTTCACTGACGAAAACTAAATGGAAACTAAATGAAAAAACTATGAGGACTAAAACTAAGACTGAATATACTGACAATTTCATCAACAGATAAAAACTAGACTAAAACGTTAGGAAGGGACTAGTGGACAAGAGATCCAGTAGAAGTCATTTTACACATTGTTGCATGCTGAAAATAGAAGATCTACAAGCCCACAACACGTTGCAGTTGCACTGCAACGCGTTGTGAGCTTGTAGATCGGCTATTTTCAGCAAGTATAAAAACTGTCATTGCGACGGCATCAAGGCCCACCAAAATACATTTTAGTCGACTAAATCAACTGTAGATTTAGTTGACAAAAAATCTTATAATTATTAATTCATAACATTTTCAGAACAGTTGTATAAATAATTCATACAAGCGTGTCAGGTGACAAGTTACCTCCTCCTCCTATCGGCATTTAGAGCCTGGATAGCTACAGGCACGAAGGAGAACTTATACCTATTGCTTTTGGCCCCTGGAACTTTTAGGCGAAGGCCAGAAGGAAGCAGCTTGAAAACTATTCAAAAGACTATGACTAAAACTAAAATCGAAATTTGCTGCCAAAAACAACACTGCTCTGCACGCCCTTGCCGACGTCCACCCGAGCCCAGGCGATATAGGGTTCAAACCCACAACCTTCTGCATTAAAAGACACATGCTCTAACTTAACAGCTACACTCAGGTGGCCCTGCAGTCCTATACGAAGATGAACTCCTCTATTCTAGAGAGCCTCTTGTCCAACCGACAAATCCTGCCTCATGTGACATGTGTGAAATGGGAGGAAAGCCAAGGCCAGGCATTTAATATCCATAAATGTCATCCCTTTAGTCAAACTGAATGGCAGCATTTGTCTGCGTTTTATTATAGGGCTGCATGGGGGCTGAACTGTGCTGCACCGTCGACCTTTTCCTACCGCGGGGGCCCTGCCAAGTTTAACTAAGTCAAAGAGCAGGGGCCCCGCGCGGTGCACGCGGACCCGCTGGATGGCTGACTGGAGAGCAGTGGTGATAGAAGTACTCAGATAAATTAAAGTTGAAAGGTCCTCCATTCAAATTTGTACCTAAAAGTACAAAAGTATTGGCATATGAATATAAATTGAAATGTTTCTTTCTTTTCTTTTTTACTTTCATGAAAATAGTAGATCCACGTTATTATTATTATTATTATTATTATTATTATAGTAGCCTCTAGTAGTCTGGGGCCCCGAGTCCACTTCAATTCGGCATAGAGTAGCGCCAACGTCGATCACTCTCTGCTGATTTCTGATCGTTTGCACGTTTGTTAAATTGACGCACACACACACACTCCTCTCTCCTCTCTATGTCGCTCTAATTAATTAGTCTCATGTCGCGCAGCTGCGTCTAGATTATCGCGGCAGATCCTGCCGGGAGCTAACCTGACGCTGCCAGATGGGGGCGGTATTGGGTAACCATGTTCCCCAACACAGCACTCATCTGGGATCTCTCAGGGAGTTGAGCTGACAAAAATCCGTTCCGTACCGAACCAATCAGCGTGAGCTAAGGGCGGGATATGTGTGAAACCGGATGTGAAGCTATATAGACACGTCAATATGATTGGTTGTGTTTGCACGCCCACACGGTGATAGACAGACGGTCCCATTTAATCATCTACCAAGTATGTTGAAAAAAAGGAACAGCCCCGTCATTGAATTTGCTTCCGCGATCCCAGATCCCAATAAGCTGTGAAACAAATTTGTGTAGCAAGCTTCTTGGATCTGGCAGCGTCAGGTTAGCCGGGAGCTGCCTATGCCATAGAAAGCATAGGTGGACCCCAGGCTATTATTATAGTGGAATACAATATTTGAGAGGTAGTGGAGTAGGAAAGTCTAAATTGCACTTAAGTACAGTACTTGAGTGAATAAATGTACTTTGTTACTTTACACTATATAGGCCTACAGTAGAGCAACATTATACATCTAGGCCATCTTCTTACTCAAGGCTTGTAGCCTACTGTCTTTTTGAGTGGTCCTATAGACAGCTATGTGTGTCCCTGGGTCTGTCCCTGTGTCCCTGGGTCTGTCTGTCCGAGCACGAAAATAGTGTTATAGCGTTTGTTCACCACCAAGTGTCACTGTTGCACAGCCTAACACACAGACACACACATGGCAGGCCAGGGAGAAGGGCTTGTACAGTACAGTACTGTACTGTACGGTAGTACAGTACAGTACAGTACAGTACAGTACAGTACAGTACAGTACAGTACAGTACAGTACAGTACAGTACAGTACAGTACAGTACAGTACAGTACAGTACAGTACCACTCACTTTTTGAGGCCTATATGTCCAGCTTTTGGTGCGTGATGTAACCCAAAGTTTGTCCTAACACAAACATTAAATGCCATTGACAATGAATGGGCCATTTTGAGTTTCCCGTTTAGAAGTGGAGCCTGCTGGGACCGTTTCTATGGACAGAAATAAGTCTTGGTTTGGGGAGTGATGTCTCCACCAGACACTACCAGACCCCTTGCCTTGTGCATTATGTCAATAGCATCACAAAGACCTCTCTTGTTTACTGCTCTCGTTTGACCCACGTACACACTGACTGGCAGTGGTGGAAAAAGTACTCAATTGTTTTACTTAAGTAAAAGTACCAATACTGCAATTTAGAACTACTCCATTACAAGTAAAAGTAGGGAATTGAATGCACTTGAGTAAAAGTACAAAAGTATCAGCATCAAAATGTACTTTAAGTAGGCTACTAAAAGTCAAAGTACTCATTGTGTAGAATGTGCCATTTCAAGTTTAAAATGTGTATTGAAAATAGCAGATCTACAAGCTCACAATGTGTCACAACGCGACGCATTGTGAGCTTGTAGATCGGCTATTTTCAAATGGCCGAAATATGTAGGGTTGAAGTACTGGAAATTGGAAATACTCAAGTAAAGTACAAATAACTCAAAATTGTACTTAAGTAAATGTACTTAGTTACTTTCCACCACTGCTGACTGCCTGCGGTTCATATGTCGTGCCACTATAAAAAGTGCTGTTCATTTCCATAACGTGCCGAGTTGTGTTTCAGTCCCTAAACACTATAGGCAACCGCACTGAAAGATTCATGTCCAGAAAGCTCCATCAATATTTTAGTCATTCGTTCTGCTTCATGGGACATGAGGTCGCATCGCGTGGCAGTGTTGATTTGGACAGCACATTTTGATTTTTAGTTTTAGTCATAGTCTCTTGAATAGTTTATTTCGTTTTAGAGTCACATCAGAGACACCTGGAATGTTTTAATGTTAGTCTAGTTTTAGTCGACTAAATATCATAAAATTGTAGTCGACTAAATCTACAAGTTGATGTAGTCAACTAAAATGTATTTTTGTCTCTTGAAATGTTTTCATTTAGTTTTAGAGTCACATTAGAGTCACCTGGAATGTTTTAATGTTAGTCTAGTTTTAATCGACTAAATATCATAAGATTGTAGTCGACTAAATCTACAAGTTGATAGTCGACTAAAATGTATTTTGGCGGGCCTTGATGGCATGCCTTGTAATGACTGATTTTACACTTGCTGGAAATAGCTGATCTACAAACTCACTTAAGTTGCGATGCGTTATGTCGACTGTCCACTAGTCCACATTTCAGTCTAGTTTTTATTTGATTGTGAATATTAGTCTTAGTCATAGCTTAGTTTTCATTTAGTTATCTTCAGTGAAAAAAGGTAGTCGACGAACATAATTTTGTCATAGTATTAGTCGACGAAATCAACACTGACGCGTGGGGCTCTGACGGACACGCTTAATTGGGTGCAAAAAGCCTCTCTTGGATTGATTGATTGATTGATTGATTGAAATATTTATTAACAGTTTGCAGAATTACAGTACATTTCAAGCACAACTCAATGCATAGACTGTTAACTGTGAGTGGACGACCCCATAAAGCATTACACTAGTTTACAAGAGGGTCCACCTTGTTCAATTCATCAAAAACATTTAGAGACAAATAGACACTTCTATATAGCCAAAGAACAGAGCGCAGCGCGCCCCCCGTCTCCAAACAACACTGTGTGTGTGTGTGTGTGTGTGTGTGTGTGTGTGTGTGTGTGTGTGTGTGTGTGTGTGTGTGTGTGTGTGTGTGTGTGTGTGGGGGGGGGGGGGTAGCCTAACAACAAACAACAAAACACACATTCAGGGCTGTCCTCTTTCAAATCAAATGTGATGCTGTGCTGAACAGCGAACAGCATGATGGCGTATTGCATGATGGTGTACTAGGCTACACATAGAAGCCTACATACAATTGGAAAGCAACTCTGAAATGCGTAAAAACAAGATTCCAGGACCAGGGGATGGGGATGAATGAATGATGTAGCGAAAGTACACACTGTCACTGATGGATGTGTGTGTCGTGTGTGTGTGCACATGTTACTCGCACACTGCGAGCTATGATGAGGATATTTGGGGGGAGAGAGAGATGAGATGATAGTAGAAGTAGACTATAGGCTAGTCTAGTGCTTGCTGCTTGTTACTCACGCTGCTGTTCTCCCCCGTCCAGTGCACCATCGCCTGGTTGTGCGTGGCGTCCCCTCGGAGCACGAAGGAGCTGCTACTGAGCAGGGACAGCTTGTCCCGGGACATGAGGGCTCTCCTGAACCGGCCAGGGGCCGGCCAGTAGTCCTCCTCCTCCACGCCGCCCACCACCACCTCGACATCTCCGGCGTCCGTCACACCCAGCGGCGGGGAGCCCCGATCGTCTTCCCCGGCGCCGCTCCGGTTTAAAACCCAGCTGTCATCACAGCGCACGGCGGTGACCGTCAGTGACATGATCCAAGCCAGGGCGATCATCACCACGACCACGCCGCGTAGCGGGTCGTGGTGCGCGCAGACGGTGCCGTTGATGTTGGGGCGCAAAGGTAACGTGCTTGATGATCGCGCCATGGTGGTGGTAGGTATAGCGCTCTAAGATCGTTGGACACTTTGATTGAGAGACTGCCGATGCGAGCAGGAGATAGATAGATAGATGGATCTACTGTCCGTGTGTACGCCGCCGAGAGAAAGAGAGCGAGTCGAGAGACATAGATCAACTGTACTGTACGGCAGTGTACGCCGTGTCAAGGAGAGAGAGAGACGGAGAGAGACAGAGGAGGAGGGAGGGAGGGAGGGAGAGGGAGTGGATCCATGGGGAAACAACGCGCTCTCGTCTGCGTGCCAACCCAGGGGTTGACACAAACGCAAAACGCCGCTGCACTGGTGCCATCTGGCGGCACAGTCGGGCTTACAGTCGACTGGAGGGTTTTCAACCCTTTTCATATAAAAAGGATCATTATATTGAGCATTGAGATTTAGCCTCTCAGACCTAAAACTAAAGAATATATTGTTGTCGTTGGATAAGATTGTCCACAATTCCATGCTGTATCTGGATGTTTGGTACCATGATAACAGGCAAACTGTGCTGAACATGCTGAATGCAATTAGTGTCAAATGACTTAAGTGATTACCACCTATACCAGCTGTACCTATTTCATTGATTATCTCATAAAGGACTGAAGCCAAAGAGAGCACAAGTGTCTGACACAAACGATCAAAATGACAATTCTTCTACATTCTCTAGGTCTAAACTTCTTGTAGGCCTACATTAAGTAATGCAAATAGCAATAGTTTTAACAATAGCTAGTTTAAATCACGAGAGCGCAAAATGAAAGGGTCCAATAATAGATAGGTATACAGGTCCATCCCAACAAATTAGAATAATCTGAAAAAGTTCATTATTTCCCATAATGTAATAAAAATAAATAAACTTCAAGCGTACAGCTCATAACAATTATTTCATCAATGGGGCGTGGCATGAAGGTGATCAGCCTGTGACACTGTTGAGGTGTTATGGAAGCCCAGGTTTTCTTTGATAACAGCCGTAAATTAATTTGTATTGTTCAGTCTTATGTCTCACACCTTCCTCTTGACAATACAACCAAGATTCTCTGTGGGATTCAGGTCAGGCCAGTTGGCTGGTCAGTTAAGCACAGTAATACCATGGTCAGTATACCAGTTACTAGTAGTTTTGGCACTGTGCGCAGGTGCCAAATCGAGCTGGAAAGGAAAATTAGCATATCCATGAAGCTTGTCAATATACTGAAGCACAATGTACTCTAAAAAGATGGCTGTGTTGAAACCATTGTTACATTTTCAGTCATGAGTCAGTCAGTGGATCAACACCAGCAGATAACATGGCCTAAATTATCACTGTGTTTTGTCATGTCCAGAGTCTCAACACCATCTATTATGATATTTTACAGCACTGTGTGCTTCAGTATGTTGACAAGCTTCATGGAGATGCTAATTTTCCTCTCCAGCTCGATTTGGCACCTGCCCACAGAGCCAACATTTTAGTTGCTAACATTCCTAACATTTTAGTCTAGTAGGCCTGTTGACGACATTGTCAATACATTTAGTCTTAGTCATCATAGCTTAGTTTCCATGTAGTTTTCGTCAGTGAAAAAAGGTAGTCGACGAACATTTTTCGTCTTAGTTTTAGTCGACAAAAACAACACTGAACTACAGCCTATTCAGGTGGGGATGACATTTCCATCCCATCAGGAGATATAGAACTCACACAGCCACCCAGGATAAACAAGTGAAATTGGAATTGATTAAACAAAAATACAAAAAAAGAGCAGACTAGATTGGAACTGAAATTACTATCAAATTCAAGCTGATAAATGAATGTGTTTTCTCTCCTGATGGAATTGGTTACCTGAAAATGTATTTTTCTGTTTACTAAAGAGCTGGAGAGATGGGGAGAGAGACCCCTGATACTGAATAAATGATTACTATCAGAATATTGAATGATTACTATCAGAAATTCAGAATATATTTGAGCAGTGCTATAATCGCTCCAACGCGTGTCTTTGTGTGTATGACCTATGCCACATTATCCTCCCCTTATTGGCACGAGAAAGCATACGTTTACATTGCCAAATTAAAGTCAAATGCAAAATAAATTGCTATGACGTCATGTCACGATCAACTCATCAAAGACACCGCTCACTTCACACGAGTATGATAATTTAAGAACACATTCCCAAATTGACACCAATGAGCCCGCGGACCCCCATTTAAGAAAGATATGCCAGGGACCCCCATAAGAGAAGATTTTGACGGCTCTAGCAGTGATTCTCAACCCGTTTAATTTCAAGGACCCCCAGTTTGACATGCATATTAATCTACAGACCCCCATTTTTTTACTTAAGCTGTATGAAATACTTGCCATTAATATAGTGGTTGCAACTGTAGGTTATTAATTGATTAGCAGAGTCCCGTGGTGGGAGTTCTGCTCTGGTTTTGGTCAATATTAAGTAGTTCCGTCATTTTGTAGGGGCCACTGGGGCCACGCAGTAAAAGTAAATTAATACACAAAACTAAATTAATTTGTATTGTTGACCTATTTCTAAAATATTAGTTCAACTTTCGTTCCATCACATGGAACTACTTTTTGGGCGTAGTGATATGGACAAAAAAAACATGTGTGATAGAGGGGTCAAAAATGGACGAAAGTTGCACTAATATTTTAGAAATAGGTCAACAATACAAATTACGTTAGTTTTGTGGATGGTCACAAAATGACCGGAACTACTTAATATTTCACCAAAAGCAGAGCAGAACTCCCACCACGGGACTCGGGCAATCAATTAATACAGCTGTAAAAATCTGAACTATCCCTTTAATGTAACTATGAGATTGTACAAATGGAAACAAATGAACCCTAACGGGTCCATTTGGTTCCATTTGTACACTCTCAGAGTTACAGACCCATAAGGGTCCATTTGGTTCCAAACTATCATTTAGCTGGGTACCCCCTGGAACTCCCTCAAGGACCCCTGGGGGTCCCCGGACCCCACTTTGGGAACCACTGACTTACAGCTTATACTGCATATACACCGTAGCCTATATTATACAGTATGTTTAATGTTTACATTCCAGGGAGGACGATGTACGGTACATTTCGCTAAATTGACACACAGGATTTGAGTGTCCCCATGTTAACCCAATGAATATAATGAATATGACATAATTACAGAGAATCTTCTTCAATTCAATTATTCTTAGAATGTTAATTTAAAGCCAATGTCCCTGCGGCATATTATAGTGTCATGTCCAGGCCAGGGCGTTCTTGTACATCAAGCTGCCTGATATTATGGGGACATGAGATAGGCCTCTGCCTCCTGACCTATGGGGTCACGTGCACTTGCCCCAGCCTCGACGACCTTAAGGGCCTTTCAAACGGGAAGCGAGGAACGCATGGGTTGTTACCTGGATCCACGACAGGTCTGCTACATGTCTACGCAAGCGTAAAAAAATCTAAACTGAATCCAGGTCTGGTGAGTCGTGGGCGTGTGCTCGAAATGACAAATTCACGGAACCGCGCTCACATACTGTAAATATACGCTTGCGTTTGCACCGCGACTGCTCCCCAGTGCTCCACGCAAAAACGCTGGTCTCATTGAAAACGAACTATAGGCGCGTTAAATCGCTTCACGTTTGAAAGGACCTTTATGCAAAGGCTAAAATAGATAAAATGTTATGTAGACTGATGCCCGGTCATTATTGATATAACATATAGCATTCTAGGTTCTTAGTTTCCTCATGATCCTAGATGTATCTATGTATTCGATGTATTAATTACCAACACATAAGAATTAAAAGGTTAACTCACCCATAGGGCATTCACTTCTAGTCATTTTTACTAGTTGACTAGTTGCCTATAGTTTACTAGTCGACTAGTTGTTTAACTACCCATCATGTTTTGGAAATAAATATAAATACCTAGCATTTTTGACATTGGTGACTGTCTATAACTATAATCTGCCTGATCTTGAGACCTACAAAATCGGGGGGAAAAAAACCCTTTTTCTTATCAACTAGTGAACTAGTGGATTTACTAGTCGACTAGTTGAATAGTCGACTAGTTGCTTAATGCCCTAACGACCCATCACATTTGTAAATGTTATTGGTCTAAGAGGATACCCTGCCACCAGAGCAGTCACTAAAGGTAGTAACTAAAAGTTTATCTAATGTCATTAAACATTTTTGTAGCCTGCCTCACCTAAAATCAACTACAATGTAAATTACATTATTTATTTGAATTGTATAGCCTATATTTTGCTGAAATCAGGTGCATAGAGGCTACACAAACCTATTCTTAATGCTAAGAGAAATTAACCTCCATCGTCAGCTTTAGCTGGCCTGAAAGAGAAATAAAAGCTGTTTGTATTTTGGTGACATGCCTGTGATTATAGGTCAAAGCTCATGTTTAATCCCATTAGCTCTCTGTCCCACCTCCTCCTATGCAATTATAGGAAGAAGTTGGATCAACCCATGGGTCAGCAGCGTTAGTGATGGTCAGATGTCTCCTCGGCACAAAAATAATTGTGCGTGCGTGTATGCGCGCGTGCGTGTGTGTGTGTGTGTGTGTGAGAAAGTACCAGGTATAAAGTGAATCTATAAGGTTTATAGTGTGGGTCATGACCGAAAGAATAAGGTCGCGAATACAAGCAGCCCGAAATGAGTTTTCTTCGACGGGTGGCTGGCATCTCCCTTAGAGATAGGGTGAGAAGTTCAGTCACACGAGAGAGACTTGGAGTAGAACCACTGCTCCTTCGCCTGGAAAGGAGCCAGC
Organism: Protomyctophum parallelum; assembly: GCF_964188405.1. Taxonomy (NCBI): domain Eukaryota; kingdom Metazoa; phylum Chordata; class Actinopteri; order Myctophiformes; family Myctophidae; genus Protomyctophum; species Protomyctophum parallelum. The sequence continues at coordinate 16,402,049 of NC_139716.1, read as the reverse complement.
TTAGGTGGTTCGGGCATCTGGTTAGGACACACATGGGCAACTGGAGGCCCAGGGGCCACATGCGGCCCCCACCTTCACTTAATGCGGCCCTCAGGTTAATATCAGAATACTGATATATTATTGATTTCAGCTGTTACAATTCCAAACATGCAAACATGACCTGCTTTTGTACGTCCAATGTGTTTGGATTTAGTTCATAAAGTTAACATAAGCATAACTATAACTAAATTCATTTGAAATGAAATAAAAAGGTTATTTTTCAGGATTCCAATAAAAAAACGGACACATTCTTTTCAGGGTTACAATTAAAATATAGCAAAAATAGCTGATCTATAAGCTCAAAACGCCTTGGAACGTCTCGGAATCCCCCAGGAGTAAGTCACTAATGTTGCTCTGGAGAGGGAAGTCTGGAGCACTCTGGTGGAGCTGTTGCCCCCACGACCCGACTACGGATAAGCAGTTGAAGATGGATGGATACAGAATTGCAACTTAAGTACCCTGCCCCAGCCAGCGTGCTTTCTGGTATAGAGGGGTGGTAGTGGTATAGTGCATGGCGCAAGCGCTGTATAATATTGGTTTACTGATTATCTTTGCCCTTTTGAATACTCCAGTATTTGAGTATATACTTTGTCCATCACAGGCGCCCATTGATAGCCCATTGTTCCGAAGTACCATTGGTCCGAAGACATGCATTACAACAAACACACACTAGCCTAACATGACTATTGGTACTTCGGGAATAATGGGCCCCACACAGGGGCCATTAAGTGCTGTGGGCCATGAATTATTAGAATTAGAGGAAAGGTAAGTCTAATAAAGGCATGGTTAACGGCAAGTTATTACTGTAGCTATGCGCTCTGTCTGTGAACCTGCTTTCAACCAACATAAATTCTGCCCATTAACACATTCCCTCCCATTACCATAGGCGGGATCCAAAGAAGAGTCCTCATCCACGTGACCAGGACGTGATTGCCCTCCATAGCTATAGTCTGGTCTCACTCTAGGTTGTGGACGATCCACAATCTAGAGTGAGGCCACGACTAATACCCGTGTGCACGGAGGATTTGGATGTACAGTAGGCTGTTTCTACCATGTGAGTAAAAATAATTTACACACACACACACACACACACACACACACAAACACACATTCTGGATGAAATCATATTCATTTCTCGTGTTGGCAAACGCGTGTGTGGACATCCCTGGATGAATCAGAGAGAGTCCGATCGAAGCCAGAGCAACTTAAGTCATACCATAACTAGTCAGATCTGGCCAAGAATAAGCTATATTATTTCAACTGGTGAAGACGTCCTGGAAGTAAACATCATCCCCATTATGGACTGTGATCTGGCCTAGTCCTGAACGTCCCCGGAGGACATCATCCTGACGTAATTTGGCTTGCTGGGTTCTGATGAGAAGAGGTGAGATGTAGTGCAGTAGGGCCACAAACATCAGCAAACACACAAAGGAATACAGATGGTAGAGTGTGCGCTTCCTCCATGACCTCAGCCAGAATACTGCCTCTAATTGCAGCTCCTATACTGGGGCTAAAATGTAAATATTTTGATACTGCTGTTGAGTCGGTGCATGCAAGAGCAGTTGTGGTGCAAAGAATGCCAACAAGGACACAGGAGTACAGATTGTAGTCGCCAATGAGTCTGCACAATCTGTATTGTCTGTATGAGCAACCAAACAATGCAGATAAACAGAGTCTGAATTACACCGTGTACTTCAACTGGATTTGAAGGCGGTGCAAGCCGCAAAGAGTTATTTAGATTTAGAACAAATGTTGGAATGACAGCGGAAATATCAAGAGGTGATGGCTTAAAACACTTGTTTTCATATAAGAAATACAAATTCCTTGAGAATAAGTATCTAGTACAATACATTATTTTCACTGCATAGATAGAGGCCAATTCAATCATATAGCCACTGAATGCATAAGGTATTTGTTGTCAGTGAATGAATGAGTGACTGAATAGATTATAATATCCATTTAAAGCTGCTATAAGCAATAATATGTCAAAATTTGAATTACCTTTTTTAGTTTTTTTGGTATTCAGACAGCCAGCAATGGGTACGCTCCCCAAAAAAATGTAGTCTCTGTGACACATCTAGGGGCCGCAATCTGCATTCAAAGATGCTCCTAGAATCTTTGTCATTGGTTGAAAAAAACCCCAGTCACAATGACTAACCAATCAGGAAGTAGACAGGCAAACCGACCATTGACAAAGCTTCTAGGAAAGTCTTTGAATGCAGATTGCGGCCCCTAGATGTATCACAGGGGGGAGTGTTATACCCATTGCTGGCTGTCTGAAAAAAAAAGTAATTAAAGATATTATTGCTTATAGCAGCTTTAAGTCAACAGTCATCACAGGTCTCCACTAAAATCCCAGAACCACATTTGAAAGTTGTGTTGAGTAAACTGTAAACATGTGGTGTTGAATGACATATGCTCGTTGATCTTAAAGGACCACTTCACCACTTTTTAACCTGCTTTCATCTCCTCACTAATGTTCATCATAAAAACAGCTTCACTTCCCTGACTTCCTAGAGCAACATTAGTAAATTCCTCCTGGGGGATCCCGAGGCGTTAAATAATGTAAAGGTTTCATCTCATCATTGATCACAGATTTGCACCACTATGCCAAGGAGTAATCAATAAAAGCATTGCAAAATACAGTATATTGAAGTCTGCCTATATTATAGATAGATAGATTTTATTTCGGTCAATAAAAGGAAAAAGGAGTACATACAGACGTACAGTACATACATTAATATCCACTAGTGGTACCGAAAAGGTGAAGGCAGAAGCCGAGGCTTATTGCGCCTACCCTTGTTTGAACATGATTCAGAATACACTAAGCAGAGTATAGTGTCAGACTTAGATTACATAAAAATAAACTATAAAGTTCTGGCCATAGATTCGGAGAAAAATAAATCTAAGCCGGGCTTAGATTTGGCCTATAATAATAATAGTAATAATAAGGGTAATAAGAAGAAGAAGAAGAAGAATAAATATTTCAGGTTGAATGAACTCGTATAGACTCAAAGTTGTCAGCAAATTAGTAGATGTACTGATACCATTCTTTCCTTACCGAAACCGATTCAAGTACCTACAACTTGCGTATCGGTTGATACCGAGTACCGATACGATACCAGTGTGTAATGTTAAAAAAGTCTAAGTGGGGCTCAGGCTGTGACGGGTTCCAAATGGACCCTTACAGGTCTGTAACTCTGAGAGTGTACAAATGGAATGGACCCTTTAAAAAAAGATAACATTAATAATAGTCCATGTTAGTAAAACAACACGTCCCGTGTTGAATTTGTAGATATGCTACACATTTCAGACATTTGAAAACGTATGCAGTGAGACATTCTGCATATTGAGTACTTTGACTTTGATGATAGTACTTTTACTCAAGTACATTTTGAATCCCAGACTTTTACTTGTAGCAGAGTATTGCTACATTGTAGTATTTGATACTTTTACTTAAGCAAAAAAAAATCCTTTTTCCACCACATGTGTCCCCCAACCAAATAGGTCGCCCCTGTCCCAGCCGTCATCCCATATCAAGTGGGCTGATAACTTGTGTCTGCGACTCATGCAACAGCTAGACATCACAGACACACAGCAACAGACATCACAGACAGAGCAACAGACATCACAGACCCACACTTCACTGTCCTTTGGTACGGCATAATGCATGTTAAAACAACATCATCACAGACACATCCACTCGGACGATGTACACTAGTCTATGCCCATGTTTGCATATTCAGGCAAATATTAGTATAAAGTGTGTGTGTGTGTGTGTGTGTGTGTGTGTGTGTGTGTGTGTGTGTGTGTGTGTGTGTGTGTGTGTGTCTTTCTTTATAATGTCTTTATTAATAATAAAAGCTATAATGATTATAACATTGCAGTGGGCCCAACTATGAAGCTTAGACTACTCACCATGTCAGTTGATGTCCCTCGATCTGAACAACTCCAACGGGCAACAGTTGAGTGTCTCCATTGGCTGCCGCTAGGTGCCCCTGCTTGGGTGCCGTTTTGCAACATGTCGCCTGGTTGTTTGAAAAAGAAAAACAAGGCTTTCAAACGTTTGCAGGTAAATCTGAGCATGCACATAATAAAACACTAAGGGTTGCCCACCTGCCCCTGGCAGGTAAATAAAACTTTCGAGCAGGTAGTTTGCTTTCAGGTTGCCCGACGGCGAAGTCGGAAGTGCTTGAAACACAACACAAGTCTTCTAGGTCTGTGTAATGTAAAATAAGAGCAGTGTTTACCTATAATGTGCTGTTTTCACTGTACACTATACACACAAACCTTTGTGTATAGCAAGTTGGAACTCATATTCATAGCTATCATAGGTATTTGGCATACAAATTGAGCTATAACTTTTTATTTATTTTAATCACACAGCCCCAGAAAAATGTTGCATTGAACCGTGCATAATAGCCACAGAAATGATTTAAAACATTTAATTTCCCCCTTTCACAACGTTTAATAAAAATAACTGAATGGCAATTTAAATTATGGCATTCCACTGTTGGAAATTGGAATATGTATTTACTTGCTCCGGTGGAGCAAGTAAATAGTAAGAATATAGCTCCATGATGTTTTGCATCTTCTATCCGTCTATATCGAACTATAAATGCACCAAGTCTTTGTGTGTACGTCTGTAATCCACGTAACTCGAGAACCGTTCGCCCCACCGACTTCAAATTTGACGTGCGGGCGTGTGCGGGCGTGTTTGTGCGTGCGTCCACAGGGAGTGCAGTGCCCGGTGTCGAGTCAGTCGGACCCACGGTTGTCCAGAACCGCCCCAAAAGTCCTCTGCCCAGTGTCCATATGGAGCTGGCCTGTTTCGACATCATTCTGACATCTAAATATAGACTCCATATTTGGGCATGCCTGACAAAGAACTCCATATATGGGCATAAAAGGGACACAGACATAATATCTGGGTGGGGCATTCATTTCCAACTTGCATCGTTCCAAGTAGGCCAGTGCTCAACGGGCACCACTGTAGAGGCTCCAACGGGCACCGCTCTAGTCTATCTATAAATGCACCAAGTCTCTGTACGTCTGTAGGTATGTCTGTAATCCACGTAACTTGAGAACCGTTCGCCCCACCGACTTCAAATTTGACACATGCGTTCCACACCACCACAGGGGGTGCAGTGCCCGGTGTTGAGTCGGTCGGACCCACGGTTGTCCAGAACCGCCACAAAATGCCTCTGTCCGGGCTCTGGACAGGGCCCCTGCCCAGGGTCCATATAAGGAGCTGGCCTGTTCCGACATCACAACACTTCATATTTGGGCATGTCTGACACAGAACTCCATTTACAGTATAGGAATAAAGCAACACAGAGAGAAACATACAGAAATCTGCATATATGGGCATAAAAGGGACCCAGACAGATGGGTGGAACAGGTACTCTGCATTTCCGGTTGTCCAGAACCAGCACAAAATCCTCTACCCGGGCTCTGGACCTGATCACCCCTATATGTCCATATATGGATCTGGCCTGTTCTGACATTGCGTACACGCATCCACCTGGGTGACGGCAGACTGCTGGGCGAGCGCTGCTGCTTTGGCATGAGGGGGTCAGATCAAGACAGGTGACCTCACAAATAATCACATTTACCCACACGGTGTCAATAAATAAACATTTAAAACTCTTTCAGTCCTCCTGTTGAAAATGTCTTCAGATATATACTGATACCATCATACCCCTCTAAGGAAAACATGCAACACCACCCATACTATACGGCCTTCCCAGCCAGCTGGCTGTTGATTGAATGCATTGGGAAGCAGCTGTGCAATGTCCATGCATCGTTCCTCCTTAGGGTAGGGCACGGGTTGCCCCGTGACACATTGCATTGCTTAGACGTTACCCTGCTGGGCATGAAATGGTTGGTTCTGTACGGCACAAACCCTCATTCCCATTCCTTTCATATTCTCAATGTCCCTTTGGAGGAACAATACATACTCTGGAACAGTCATTCTGCAGACGCTATATGACACTTTTTTGCATTGTTGGATTTTCATTTGTGGAATTTCCCAGGGGGCAGTATAAGCCATTTTCCAGTTTTGAGTGAAGTCCCACTCAATCAAGCCCCTGACCCTCAGGGACCTTCGTCACACAACATCGATGAAACAGTCACACAGGAACCTGATGCTGAGTGTGCCCAAACCTAGGGGGCACGTTGTGTGTGTGTGTGTGTGTGTGTGTGTGTGTGTGTGTGTGTGTGTGTGTGTGTGTGTGTGTGTGTGTGTGTGTGTGTGTGTGTGTGTGTGTGTGTGTGTGTGTGTGTGTGTGTGTGTGTCTTTCTTTATAATGTCTTTATTAATAATAAAAGCTATAATGATTATAACATTGCAGTGAAGCTTAGACTACTCACCATGTCAGTCGATGTCCCTCGATCTGAACAACTCCAACGGGCAACAGTTGAGTGTGGGAGCGCACGCATGGCTCAGCTCCTGTCTCCATTGGCTAGGCGCCCCTGCTTGGGTTGTCGCCTGGTTGTTTGAAAAAGAAGAAAAACAAGGCTTTCAAACTTTTGCAGGTAAATCTGAGCATGCACATTACAGGGAATGTCACCAGTGTTGTTTTTGGCAGCAAATTTTGATTTTAGTTTTAGTCATAGTCTCTTCAATAGTTTATTTAGTTTCAGTCACATTTTAGTCACCTGGAATGTTTTAGTGTCAGTCTAGTTTTAGTCGACTAAATATCGTAAGATTTTAGTCGACTAAATCTACAGTCGATTTAGTCGACTAAAATTTATTTTGGCAGTGCCATCGTAATGACTATATTTTTACACTTTTTTTTACAATTGCTGCGACGCGTTGTGAGCTTGTAGATCGGCTATTTGTGGTCGGCTATTTTGCGTATCGGCTATTGCCCACCTGCCCCTGGCAGGTAAATAAAACACTATGGGGTTTTGCCCACCTGCCCCTGGCAGGTAAATAAAACACTATGGGTTGCCCACCTGCCCCTGGCAGGTAAATAAAACACTAAGGGTTGCCCAAAACATTAAGGGTTGCCCACCTGCCCCTGGCAGGTAAATAAAACACTAAGGGTTGCCCACCTGCCCCTGGCAGGTAAATAAAACACTATGGAACCTTGCCCACCTGCCCCTGGCACGTAAATAAAACTTTCGGGCAGGTAGAGTGATTAAATCAGGTACAAAGAACTAAATCTGTGATGGGACCCAGAAAATAGAAACAATAAACAAATGCTATAAGCCAGGGGTGCCCAAAAGGCACCAGTAGATCAGAAAGGCAAAGGTATAGATCCATGACATGGCCCTAAAAATAAATGATTTAAAAAAAGGCATCTGCCACTTGAATTAAGGTGACTTGACTTCATTGATTAACATCAAATAGGTCAGCTCAAACCCACAATGCAATACCGTACTTTGTTTGAAAAGTGTTGCGCACAAACGTCAGTAGCAATACAATTAACAAAGTTAGACACAACACAACAGTACAGTACCCATTCCATTTCCAACTTCTATTTCCCATTCCAAGTGCGTTTGTCTTATGTAACACCAGCGCGCTATTCTATTTTCAGCAATGATATAGCCTAATATGTTTTGGGTGGGTATAGACCAATTGTTGCGCTGGTCATTTTGTAGCAAGTATAGCTCTCAAGTCAAAAAAGTGCGGGAACGAACCCCTATAAGCAGAAAAACATAAAAATGCTTTTTTTTAAAGTGTGGTTGTTTATTTGGGCGTGTTTCTAAAGTGTAGTTGCTTATTTGGGCTAAATATTGTTGCTTAAATAGTTAAATTGGTTTGTTTGTTGCTCATTTGGGCTCGTTTCACCTGTAACAGTTTAGTAGCTGGTTATGTCACTCAGTCAAAACTAACCAACGTGTGCAATATTTAAATTTGCACAGGAGAGGATGGTGCTACTATGACACTATTTTGTTCATATTGAAAATAACTTTTGACTTACAATTCGAGTCTGACGTCTAGAATAGCAAGTGCAGCAAGGTCTCAGTTTCCTCTGTCAGACATGACTGTGACTTCATGATGAATTCCATATTTGGCGGACTGCCTGTGACCTCTTCGTGATGACGAGAGCATCATCGCCAGTCATCCATTCTTATAATGCTTAATAACTGTTTATACACAGAACAGGAGGCCATGCCATTGATTAATCAATGACAAGTCCCATTAACAATAAACTATAGGCTATACAGCTGTGACGCAATAAGTTACCCAAAAACTGTCCTTCATCACATGCCAAGTTTTCACCTTTAACTTTCACCTCAACCAAACCCTCTATGAGCGTCATTCTCTACTCTTAATGTTGATTGGATGAATTGACTAGGGAGTTCTTCATACCCACTGCGGATTGGTTCAGAGCCCGTGACGCTGCAGCCAGAACGTTTGTGTGGCCCATCGGCGTGTGTGTGTACTGTACTGTCTATAGTTCAGTTGGACGGAGTGGAAAGATGGCGACCTGGTGTATACGAGCAGTCAGACAGAGCTATTCTGTTGTAGCATCAAATTCACTACTACGGTAAGGAACTCAACCCCACGCGGTCGTGTTATTGCTCCAAATGTGCACGTTTATACGTGTTTGAGATCAATGCTAACGCTGTGAGCATGCTGTCATTGTGATAGCCCTGGAACATGACTGCCATGATGATGGCTATCATTGTGACAGCTCTTAAAGACTGAGAAAATATGAATTTATAATTATAATAAACGTGTAATTCGTGTGACTATATCATGAACTGTTTGTATGATTCATTTATGTATTGATGTCAATCCCGTATGACAAGAAGAAGTGCTTTTCTCAAATGGGTCAGAAATGGGTTTTGTGGTTGGTGGGGCTAGCTTAAAGTGGTCACTGGTTAGCATGTCATTGTAAGTGGGGCTGATGACACGTTACGTGACATCTGAATGCTACTGTTGGTCCATCCTATTCCTATCTTGTTTTTAATGATCTTTGGTAATTCTTGAACAGTCAACCATGCAGTGTCCATTCATCCATGTTCATTACATTAATGTTCAATTACTTAATGAGTGTTTGAATGCCCTGAAAACCAGTCATCATTAAACCTTTTTTGTAATCATTATGTTTTCAAGTTCCTGACCTTGGTTCATCATGTTCTCCATTAGAACCACCAGGGCATCTCCGAGGTTGCTGTGTACAGCTGCCCAGCAGAAGGATGGCCAGCGGTCTGCTGGGGAGGAGGACGGTGGTGACAAGTCTGAGCAGAGTGCAGCGGAGAAGGCTCATTTGGAGGAGAAGGGCCAGCTAGAAGAGCAAGTCAAGGAGGTCATGGTAAGTTCTAGACTCACGTAGCCAGCCTTCTGATTGGTCCCTGACTGACTAACCAGCAGGCTCTTTCTGCCCTGGTTCCGCCTTGTTTATGTTGAATTTGCTAAAACATCATTTTTGGAAAAAACTTAAACATGATAAGCCCAGTTGCCATGCTGCACCTATGATGTTCCTTTTTACTGACACCAAGTTTAAAATAAGAATTGAATGCACAGAATATCAATACGAAGCAACTGAAAAACATGTTATTTCAATGGTAGTGGATGGAGAGACCACGGAACGTTGTTTGTTCTACTGTTATGAAGACATGCATGCCATACATACCTATATATACATTACATACAGTATAAACCCTGCTTTAGATGGATTGGCCTTAGGCCACGTTGTCATTTTTTAAAATCTGTAAACCGGTAGTACAAGATTGCTGTGTAATTGTAATGTTTATTTTAAATGTATGTTCTGATCATCTCCATACTTCTGTTACTAGGAAAAATATAAGCGGGCCTTGGCAGACACGGAGAACCTAAGGGTGAGGAATCAGAAGATGGTAGAAGATGCCAAATTATATGGTAAGAATAAGAAATAAAATAATATGTATAACCCAGAGATCACAACAAGCAGCGCAACATCTTAACGCCCAGGGTTATTAAACCATTAAATCATAGTGCCCGGCGATTTATAGCAGCGGAGCATTTTTACAGACGGACCGGATGTTATCCCGGATGTGGCTGAAGCAGCTAGATGTAGCCAAAACACTCTCGAGGCGATCGACAACAACGGGAGGTATGATTAAATCTACCGTGATTAGCGACGGGACCGTGGTGGGTCGTCTAACACATGATCTTTGCTTAGAATTAGACTTCCCCCTGGCCAGCTGGGGTGCCTGATGGAGGGGAAAGGGAACTGGTTGAAATAACGGCCCAATCCCAATTGCCTCCCTCAAGCCCTGAGCCCTGGACCCTCATTGACTTTAATGACGTCAGCTGTAAGTGCTTGAGGGTGAGAGGCTGCAAGGGCTCCAAATTGTTGTGAAAGAAATGGGACAGCACTTTGAAGATGAGTCCGCCATTCATGACACTTTGCATCACTTTATAAAAACTGTCCTTATTCACAGCCAGTGCCTACCTACATGCTTGGCCTATGTCTATCACGTCTATTTTAGTATTTAAGCTGATCGTTTTATTATTATAATATATCATCATATGATCATATAATCATAAATACACTTTCCTGTGTGATATGGGTTGTAATATTCATATATAATATTCATTATACATTTCATTTCCATATCTTTTACTTTGCTCATTAGTAATTTCTCATCATGTTTACCTTATTATTATTCTTATTAAATATATAGCCTTAGCCTATATCCTTCCATTCCGTCTCCTTTTGAGAACGCACTATTGTGTTTGTTGACATTCTAACCGCGATACATAACTAATTTGCATATTTAAATGTTTGACGTTCGGAGGATCCCCCTCATTCCCCTGGTAACGCTATGAACTGTGGGTAATTTCTTTGCTAAAGTCAGCCAAAGTCGGCAAGACTCGGCATCGATGCTGACTTTGGCAAAGGGCACATAAAGGGGCGGGGCTGAGCCCTCACTGACTTACCGATTTCAAATGGGACATCCCTCAAGCCCTCGCAGACTTCACATGAACGCACAGCTAAGTCAGTGAGGGCTCATTGAGTCAGCAAGGGAGTGGATTGGGATTGGGCCAACGTGTTCCTTCCACGCGCTATGTCCAACCAGGGAAACTCCCCCCTGTCAAGTGTAAATGAGCAACTTGGACACTCATGCATGAAGGAAGCATGAGTTCAAGTCCGTTGCTCTCCCCACGTTGGCGGAAGGTGGGATAAAAATTACATTAAAAAAAAAAGAATTAGACTTTATGATTTAGTTATTAACGTTTTAAGATTTTCGGTCTTGTCGGCTAAACAGGGGAGGGAACATTTTCGATGACGTCCCACAGGCGCTCCCAGGCTGTGGAGCGATGCCATCGGTTTTGGGTGCTGGGCGGTGAACTTTGTCCTGTGCGTTCAGGGTGTTAACTGTACATCTCTCAATCCCCAAACCCCACTAGCCATCCAGGGCTTCTGCAAAGACCTGCTGGAGGTGGCCGACATCTTGGAGAAGGCCACGGAGAGCGTGCCCAAGGAGGAGGTGAACAACCAGAACCCACACCTGAAGAACCTGTTTGACGGCCTGCAGATGACCGAGGTGCAGATCCAGAAGGTGTTCACCAAGCACGGCCTGGTCAAGCTCAACCCCGACGGCCAGAAGTTTGATCCCTACGAGCACGAGGCCTTGTTCCATTTACCGGTGCCGGGCAAGGAACCCGGCACGGTCGCCATGGTGACCAAGGTGGGCTACAAGATCCACGGCCGCACACTACGGCCGGCCCTTGTCGGTGTAGTAAAAGCCCCCTAGAAGATGTTATATATATATTTTTAATTTTTGGGGGTGGAGACGGGGGGAGAGGTATTGCCCAGGTGATGCATCACCTCAGGCACGACGGACTGGTCAAGGCGCCACACACGCACCACCCTATGTTCTTCTACCTACACCCCCCCCCACCCACCCACCCACCTTGTGTCGCCTCAAGACGGGAATCCAACCGGACTGATATTTGCATCTTGACAACAGCTATCCTGGTTCAGTGGTTTTAACAGATCTGTAACACTAGACTCCCAGTAATCAGTCAGATTGCAGTCTTTTGCTGCATTCACATGGGATCAGACAATCGGTAGACAGGCAAACCGGAAGTCATTTTAGTGGACGGGAGCAGGACGGTACACGGAACAGGACGGCAGGGTTTTGCCTTTTACCGCTTGCCTGATTCCATGTGAATGCAGCATTAGTCTCGATCTTGTCCCGTCATAGTATATATATTCTTTCTTCTTATATAATCAGAGATCATAATTGATTTGTATTGTAATTCCAGACTACTCACTCATACAAGCTACAAGCAAAACCTTGTGCAAGGATCTACAAAAACATTTAAAAAAAAACAACTGTAGATCAATTATTTTTGGCAAGTGACACTGTAGTACTATGGATTATTATTTCACTTTAAGTGGTCTGTTTCAGTGCATCTTGGAGACAGTCACTTTCCATGTTGGCTTATGAGCAATCCTAAAAGCCAACCGGTTATATTATCAATCCAGAATGTCTGTTTGAACATCATAATCATTCTCCTGTGTGGTGGCACTGAAGAGCACAATATTTTCAGAGATGGATGGAGACTGTAACCTGGCCGTGTGGCATTCCACCTCATGCTAGTCTAGATGTGGGCTTGGTTGTGTTGGGACAGTTTGGTCGCACAACTTGAGTATAAGTCGGGCATTACCACCGGTACCACAGTAATTTATATCGACATGTCTAACTTAAGTTAATAAATATTAGTGTATATGTATACACTTGACAAGTTAGTTGGTTTGGTGATCTAGTCTGCTGCAATCTGTATTATGCATCTCACATGAGTACATTAAACAGCTTCCTTTTGTAATTATCAACTTGTTGCTTATAAATTGAATTGACCAAAAAAAGGAAAGGAAAATGGCAAGCTCACAATGTGTCGCAACACAGCTTGTATATTGTCTATTTTCACTAGTTTGGTGACATTGCATTTCCCCTTTGGGTCTCGAGCAGTGTTGATTTCGCCGACTAAAACTAGACAAAATGTTCGTCGACTACCTTTTTCCACTGACAAACTAAATAAAAACTAAGCTATGAAGACTAAATATACTGACAATTTCGTCAAATTAAAAACTAGACTAAAATGTTAGGAAGGGACTAGTGGACAAGAGAATCCAGTATAAGTCATTTTATAATTATTTGCATGCTGAAAATATTTTCAGCAAGTGTAAATTACGTCATTACGACGGCATCAAGGCCCACCAAAATACATTTTGTTCGACTAAATCAAATGTAGTTTTAGTCAACTAATATGATATTTAGTCACCTAAAACTAGACTAACAAACATTCCAGGTGACTAAAACTAAATAAACTATTGAAGTCTGACTAAAACTTGCTGCCAAAAACACTGGTCTCGAGCTAAAAAACTATGGGAACAACATAATTTGCCATCATCTTTGGTGATCAGACTCCAGAACAACTGTAGATGTTAAAACGTGCAAGACTGGTAAATGGTAAATGGTGCATTTATATAGCGCCTTTACCCAAGGCGCTTTACATAGATTGTGCATTACATTCACCCATTCACACACACATTCATACACCGATTGCGGCGGAAGCCATGCAAGGTACGAACCAGCACATCGGGAGCAATTTGGGGTTCAGTGTCATTCCCAAGGACACTTCGACATGTAGACAGGAGGAGCCGGGATTCGAACCGCCGACCCATGGATCATTGGACGACCTGCTCTACCTCCTGAGCCACAGACTGCATCCTCTGCATGCATGTTCAATACACCAGCCAAGACTGGCTCACATGTGGTCTCATTTCTATGAAGTGAACATTGGCACAGCACGTAAAAATGTCTGACAGGTGTGTAGGTGAAGCACACAATGATAAACAAAGCACCCCAAATTTGGCGCAACGTTCTGGTCACCATGAACTCCTTCAAGCATTTTCATGAAACATTGCATCAAATTAAGTGTTTCGTGTACTGTCAAATTTGTGAGTTTGCTGCCATCTAAAGGTTATAAAGGGCTAGATTTGTTAGTGCATTGGCACAAGCAAATGACTGACAATGGGTGTTTTTTAGATGTGCTAATGTGATTGACACTGACAATATGTGGCACACCCAAGTCTAATTTGACTATTTGTGTAGCTTATCGGTGTACCAAAGCAGCATAGCCCTTTCAGTTCCACTCTGAATATACTTTTTAGAAATATCACTTGCCCTAAGATACCAGCCTACACAAGGTTTGATATATTCAAATTCATAATTGTATCACCTGTCTCAGTTGTCTATTCATTTAGTACTCTAAATCAAAGTGCAAATCATAGGTTCTACGCAAGCTAGCTGCCACACCCTTTTGATATGAATATAATGAGTATAATTTGGAAGTATAAAGTATTTGCACTTTTAATACAAAACATACACACGCCATTTCATGTGCAACCACAAGAAATGGAACAGCAGAAGAAAATTGGAAAATTACAAAAGTGCTGATTCCTAAATGCACTAGAGATACATAAGAACAGCATGCCATGACTACAACCAAGGCAATGGGTAAATGGTTCTTGCACACACTGAAATTTGGTATTCATTACAAAAGCTATAAAAAAAACATTGACAAAATAAAATACTGTACATTTCACAGGTCAGGTCAATTTCATTTTCAAAATGCTTTACAGTTATTTACAGTTGGTAGCATATTGTATGCAAAATCCCAAGCACAAATAAAATGCTGTACAGAAAATATACCTGCCCAATTAGGGAGAAACTATTCATATTTTCTTTTGAGACACTCATCCCACAACTCACTATTTTAACACCCCCACATGCTATCGTCAAAAACTGATGCCGATCTTGAATGCAATCAACCCTATGTCTAAATGAACAACACTACAGAGGCATTTTTTTAAAACACTCAAGCGTTTTCAGCTGACAACTTGGATTGGCACTTGATCGATTCTGTCCAACACAAGTGAACTACCGTGGCACACAATGGCATATCCCCTGAATAACAAAGCACCAATTATTAAACTATGGCCGGTAAACCAGTTTCGAGAACATGTACAATGATTTATGAAGGATCCA
The DNA here is from genome assembly GCF_964188405.1 of Protomyctophum parallelum. NCBI lineage: Eukaryota > Metazoa > Chordata > Actinopteri > Myctophiformes > Myctophidae > Protomyctophum > Protomyctophum parallelum. The sequence continues at coordinate 16,387,007 of NC_139716.1, read as the reverse complement.
AAAGGTCCTTCAGGCCTTTTTTTGACGTTTGAAAAAAGACATTACATCAAATTCTTGGATCTTACTGAACTCTGATATATTATGTAGTCTAATGACCTCTGAACTCAATACTTGAATGAATGAGGCCACACGTGCCCTTGGGTGTCCACAAAGAGCTACGGGTTCAGCTGAATGGCGACGCCGATTACTTCAATTTCACTGGATGAACGAATAAAAGGAATAAGATCCACTGTCATAGGTTACATATACATGCAGTACAACACTCCCTCTCTCTTGGACTGTGTCCCACTTTTGTATCTGTGGTCCCGCTGTCAACCAATTGACAATTCAATAACAGCATTTACATTTCAATTGTGCCTCGCCTCGACATACAAAAGACCCATCGACATAGGAAAATTAATGACTCACTATGGGCTCACCCTTGAAGACATAGTGTCACCTTTTTTTTGGAAAAAGCCAGTGTTGGTGGTTCTGAAAGTGCTGGTGCACGACACATGCTTTGATGGACCTCGACGCTTATAAAAAAGGACCCTCAGTTTGGTGACGGGGGTTTTGACACTGCCGGAAGTGGCAGGAAGAGGGAAATACTGCTTATTATTTTAGGGCATAATACAACATATCTATGAAAACTGGCATGTGGGCAAGGACTTTACAGCATTTCAGTGCCTATTGAACTTCAGTGATGACGCCTAAAACACGGCAGTTTCTACAGGTTTACCTACTGATGATCACTGGACAGATAAACGGCAGGGAGAAATCAACAGCAAGTATTAGAAGTAGTCATGCACCATATATAGCAATGGGGATGAAATTGAAGGAGAAACAGAGTTGCTGTAGGATTACAAAAGCAAGCAAAATACATATAACCTCGAAAGAGAAAGGGGTGTACTTTTAATTAATTAGCCCAGTGTACAGAACTCAAAGTAAACAAAATAAACATCTCAGCATTGTGCTTTAGCATGTATGTATATCAATGGCGCACTGCCCTTAATACACAGTGAACTTCATGCCTTCTTAGGTGGACAGTGCAAGGATAAAGTGGGCTTTGGGTGGATTCTTGTTTTTTTCACCCTGTCCTGCCAAATTGTAGCACATGCAAAAACCTAAACAAAATGAGGTTGGACTTAGCGATGTATCAGAGACAGTATTAGCTGTCAGAATCTGACCCTGCATTGTTACAAGGACTTTCATGGAAATCCGACACTCATCCCTTCCTGTTTTACCTTCAACATTCGACAGACTGTAGACCTCCTATTTGGAATCAACATAGGCCGGCGCCTACCAACACTCAATCTCCTCAAGGTACCTTTATAGGCAAGGTTGGGTCAGAATTTGAAATGTACTGTAGTCAGTTAATGAATACAAATTACATTAAGTTTTTTGTAATTATAGTAACGTGGATTAATAGTATTACGGCAGAAACAAACCTTGTACAAAAAACCAATCACAAATTTGAGTTAGGCAAACTCATTTTTCTCGTTAAACATTTTCAATGCAAATAAAGCATGTCTAAATAGCATTGGCAAGGATATAGACTAGGACCCATTTAACTGTGTAATGTGGTCTGCCTGGCAGCTGTGGGTCTTTACAGTAAGGGCAGAGAAACCTGTATGCCAGATGCACTTTTCATTAATAGCATCGTTTACCCTATAATAAACAACCCACCATCTGTGAATCCACCTGCCTGTTTCTTAGGTAAAAAATATATATTTTGTACCTTTGTTAAATGTGTTTAAATAATACTTCATAAGTCTGGTAAATTGAAGATTTAAAAAAATCATTAGCATAACTTGGGGTAAAGCCTGAAATTAAATATTGAGTATTGCCTGTTATGGACTTATGGATATACTGTGTGTGTGTGTGTGTGTTTGCGTGTGATCGTGCACCAACAATTGCATATCTACAAGCTCACAATGCATCGACGTGCAAAGTGTTGTGAGCTTGTAGATGTGCTATATCTTTGGTGTGCGCCGCTGGTGGCAACTCAGTATAAATATGGCGTTAAGATCATTCATGTTAAATATTAATGTAAAAGTAAGTAAATAAATTAAATAGGACAACCTTCTTATATACACATTACACAATATATGCACGCTATTGTTGTGGGGAGCTGGGGTACTGGTGGATCCAACTGGAAGCACGCACATCTACAGGTGCTGGACAAACATATATACGTACAATGAAAAGGAAGGGATGTCCGCACAGTTTTCTCTGCTCCCAGGAAATTTTATATGATATGTCAGGTATATGATACCTGACGAAGACCCACAAGGGTCGAAACGTTGTTTAATAAAGACATTTCCTGGAAGAAAACAGTGTGCGGACATCCCTTCCTTTTCATTGTACTGTTAGGTGGCCCTTGATTGTTCCATACACTGTATGCTTATGCTAGTCAGCTAGTGGTCCTCCAGAGCAGGGGTGGGCAACTTTGACGATGGAGAGGGCCACTATATTTCCACACTCACTCGAGAGGGGCCACATTGCATATTACTGTCGTAGCAAAAAAATAGGCGGTCTACAAACTCAAAACGTGCTGCACTGCGACGCGTTTTGAGCTTGTAGATCTGCTATTTCTGCAATATTTGAATTGAAATCCTGAATTAGTTTTTGCCATTTTCGAATTGGAATCATTTCAAATGCCTTTAATTATAGTTATGTTAACTTCACGTCTTCACGAACTAAAGACAAATACATTGGACATTAAAAAAATATATTTTTAATACTAGTCATTAAGCTACTAATTTAGCTACTTTAAAGTAATTAAAGCGGGTCATGTTTGCATGTTTGGAATTATAAATAATATATCAATATTCTGATATTAACCTGCGGGGGCCACATTGAGTGATTGTGGGGGCCGCATGTGGCCCCCAGGCCACCAGTTGCCCATGTATGCTCCAAAGTTTAGAAGCTACAATAGGTGAAGAGCTGGAGAGGCTTTAAAGCAGAGAACTATTTAAGTAGCTTCTCTGTAAAGTAAGAAGAGGGGTGGGTGGTCAGGAGCTGGAGATCGGTATTGGCAAGGGCTTGTATTGAGAAAGGATAAGTGGTTGAAGATGGATGGATGGACTAGCCCCTCCTATGTCCAGCTTTGAGGGTTAAATTGTGTAAACACAAACATTGTGTGATGTTCTGATTTACGTGATGCCGATTACAGTACCCAAACCTGCCTATAGAACGGATACCTCAAAAGAAAGAATGTGTTAGCATTTGGTTTCTATTCAGTCACAGTATGGATGCCCCAAGTACTATGAGAAATATAAGCATATAGTTTACCCAAATCAGTCAACATTTTTATTTAAATGTAAAAATATAGGCCTATTTATTTTGCAAGTTCTCCTGTACCAAAAATACTTAGGTTCTTTAGTTTTTAGTTTTAATCAAAGGGAAATCCTTATTCTTTTCAATGTACATATATTCACAAGTTATCCTATGAAAAACTATAGAATCCAGCAGTTGCAGTCTGCCTTCTGAACTCACGGCAACATGGTCAGAGAACAGCAGTTAGCGTCTCTTTTCAGAAAAAGCCAAGATGGACCGTTATGATGCATCACGTGCTATCCAGCCACTTTCGGTGAGAAAAGTGAGGATGCGCTTTTTGATAACCTTGTCCAGGTAGCCGGGCAGCCTGCTCTTGGCAGGGATACCCTGCCTCTTCTGGAGGTGGTCTTTGATAATGATGGTTTTGACCGTCAGGTAGCGTGTGGGACTGAGGTTCAAAGAGTTGCACAGCACCTTCTCTCTGTCCGACAGCAGCTCGAAGCCGCTCAGGTTCTCAATGGCGGAAAACTCGCCATCCTTGCCTTCTTCCTTGATGCCCCCAACTCCACCCCCTCCAGCCGTGCCTCCGCCGCCCCCTCCGCCACCACCTCCCAGCCCGCCCCCGGAGCCCAGCCCCCCGCCGCCTCCGCTGCTACCCCGCTTGGAGGTCACCACGTTCTTGTTCTCTTTGCGCTTCTCGCGCTTGTGGCGCGCCGCCTCGTACTCGGCCGACTCGTCCAGGCGGGCGATGCCGTTCCGCCGGTAGCGCTGCAACTCGCGCACCTTGGCCCTCAGCGTGCGCTCTTTGTGCATGTTGTCGAAAAAGTCCTCAAATTCGCGGTGGGCCATGAACTGACAGAGACCCCGCAGCCTGACGCGCTGGTCCTTCTCCTCCTTGGTGATCTTGCGCTTGGGCGTGCTCGGCACCGACAACGCGGACCCCGTCGTCACTGCGGTGGCGACGCCCCCCACCACTACGCCCACGACCCCGGCTCCTCCCCCTCCTGCACCACCGCCGCCGGCAGAAACGACAGCTCCCAACGCGCCCGGCTTCTCCTTGTCTTTGTCCTTCTTGTCGCGGCCCAGAAAGGACGGCACGAGGTTGTAGTCGCGGGCGATGTTCTTGCGCCGCTGGCGCTCGCGGAGCTTGCGCACGTACATGTCCACGTGGGCGCGCTTCATCTCGATGTCCACGTCCTCGTCGTCGTAGTTGACCGACAGGCCGCTGATGAGCTTCTCGGCGTCCTGGTCGTACTCGATCTCGTAGTCGTCGCGGAGCGGCATGTAGCCCAGCTGCTGCTGCTCCGGCAGCGTTATGTCGAGCGGCGGCAGCGGCGTGGTGAGACTGGGGGAGAGGGGACCCCCCGTGGGGCAGGTGTGGTCGGTCACCCGGTTGGGGATGTTGTCGGGGATGCAGGCCTTGCCCAGGTTGCCGTGGATGTACATGCTGACGTAGTGCTCCATGACCTCCTGGGGGGTCCGGGACGCTCCCACGTGAGTGGCCATGTCCTCCTGAATGAAAGATGACATGGAAGAATAGATACCCAGTGATTCTCAAACCTTTTTTTTTCATTTTGAGGACCCTCGCCAGTTTGATATGCATTAGGCCCACTGGCCCAGTGGTTCTCAACCTTTTTTATACCAAGTAGTACCACGTCAGAAAATATCTGTCTCTCCCAGTCAGGGCTCGAGATTAACGGCGTCCCGACGTCCCGGGGCCTATAAAATATCTATTTGGGACGTAAATGTGTCTCATTCGGGCCGGTTTCGGGACGAGAGGAGTTTTAGCATTGAAAATGCGTATATCGTGGGCTGATGTTAAATACAGGAGCGTAGACCTGCCCATTCTATTCAGGAGGGAAATTTTATTTATTCTTTTTTTTGTTCCATTACTAAGCCAATAATGCTGCTGCTCTGACGAAACTCAGCACAACTGATGATATTTATATTTCTAATGTGATTAACCCGTTCTCAAATCTTTTATTAACGGCTAGGTGTGCTGTCATGCTCATTTCAGCACACATTTAGCTGAGGACCCCCTGGAACCACCTGGACCCCTTGGGCAAGCACCAACACAGCCAACCAATAATAAAGCTGGAGGAACATACATTATAATACATCAATTGTAGCCAAACACGCAGCAAACCTTACAGTAAAATCCTTAGTGTTGATGTATCAACTCAGAGTGTACAAATGCAACCCAGCATTGCCCAACAAGACTGTGGATGTTACTATGTAGGCTACTGTACTTGCTGTGGGTTCTTCAACTTGCATATGGTCATTGATTGATTGAAATGTGTATTAACAGTTTGCAGAATTACAGTACATTTCAAGCACAACTCAATACAAAGACTGTTAACTGTGAGTGGACGACCCAATAAAGCATTACACTTGTTTACAAGAGGGTCCACCTTGTTCAATTCATCAAAACATTTAGAGACGTACAAATAGACACTTCTATATAGCCCCCCAAAAAAGATTACAGGAATTCATCACAAAGGAGGTAAAAAGGGAAAAGAAACATATACAGTGGATGTTACTATGTAGGCTACTGTACTTGCTGTGGGTTCTTCAACTTGCTTATGGTCAACTTTAGTTTTCATGACCTCACCCTTTTTCATCACGTTCAAGCTCGAGCTTTCGTAGCCAACTAACTACAGAACTTATAATAATAAACAATTGTGGCAATTTGAACGAGAAGAAAACAACCTTACCCAATTGCCAAATCCATACTGCTCGATGGCATCGAGCAGCGACTGCTCTTCCCTGCTGGTCCATCCTCCCTCCGCTTCGGGACCCCACAGAGAGAAGCGCCCGCCGTCCACTTGCTGGTAGCCGTGCCATCGCCGGTGGTTGCCGATCTCCGCGCCCGCCGAGAAGCACTCCGGACACAGCTCGATGTCCGGGCAGTCGGTGCAGCGGAGCCGCAGGTTGGTCACGTCTGCGAGGCAGTTCACGCAGTACTTCTTCCCGAGGTCGGCCATGTTTGTTGCTGCTGCCCGCCTGCCCCCTGCCTGCTGGCTGCCTTGGCTGCTGCTACTGCTTGTTGTTGGAGGCAGAACGACTGTCTGTATGCCGCGGAGAGCGCGCATGCGCACTACTGGGTGTAGGCCTAGGGTACTCTTTTTTCCCTAAAGTCCATGCGAGGCAACTCATGCGAGGCATCTTACCGTTTAAACATGTTTTTTTTTAATCTTAAAACACTTCAAGTGCCATTTAAACCCGGCGCCACGAGGGGTCCATGAGGGGTCAAAGGCTGTACTTGACCCCTCAACCTGACCTCCTTGTTCCTTCAAAAAATAATGTAATGTACTTGACCCCTCAACCTGACCTCCTTGACCCCTCAAAAAATAATGTAATGTCAATAATAAAATATAAAACTACCTTTTGTGCTGGATTGTTTTCTAGTGATATTTGGCTGTGATATTCACTAGCTGGTTATAACAACTCGAAACCTGCTGCTACAAACAAAAAAGTAATGTACAGGCATGCAAGGAACATCTAACATGGCCATCTACCATCTGGAAAGAATAGGATCAAGTACGACATTCCTGAGGCACAGGAATTAACACATGTTAATTCGGATAAACTGAATGTATGTGTCTGACACATAGAGGTCTGACATGATTGTCTGACATTGGGGGGGAGGGGTGCTATTGATGCAGTGGATCAGAGAGAGTGGCAAAGCGGGCTGTGAACTATTGTGGACATGCTGAAGAACATATTCTTTGAGCACAGACGCAGTTCACTTAATGTGGTCTACAGGTTAATATCAATACTTAATTAAAATAATTCAGGATTCAAATTTAAAAAATAGCAAAAAAGCAGATCTACAAGCTCAAAATGCATCGCACTGTGACACGTTTTGAGCTTGTAGATCAGCTATTTTTGTCTATATGCATTGTGGCCCTGAGTGAGTTTGAAATATAGTGGCCCTCTCCATCATCAAAGTTTCCCACCCCTGACCTATCCAATGTTTTGTAGCCTACTGCTGATGTTGGCAAATGGCAATAATAGCACAGTAAAGATGATAATAATCTAATATGATGTGTGTAAGATCTTGTATAGATCTAGCCTCTGCCCCCTGACATGCAAACAAAAACAAGTTGAACACATGCAGGCTAGTTGAGTGCACAGCCGCTCCGCTCACAAACAAAACGACTCATCACTCGAGTGAAGTGAAAAGGTATGCTGTCATGTCATGTAGGACTGTGTGTGCAAAAAAAAGGTTTTATTTCAAATAATTTGTCACGCATCATGGACCGACGACCTCTCTCCCTCTCTCTCACTCTCTCTTTCAGTCTCTCTGTCAGTCCAGTCAGTCAGTGTCATGATTTCACAATTTTCTAATTACATTTTGATCACAAACTGTCTGCAGGCAATCAAGCAAATGTGATACTTAATATTTATAACAAATAACAAATACTTTTATAACCAGTAATTTGAGCTGCACTGCAGGGCAGACTGGTTGGGTGGTGGTTTCTGATTATATCAGTTATGATCAGGGCAACAGGTTTGTGTTCCATCGGTATTCGTTGTAGAGTAATACATAGACAATGTTAAATTGCTCATATAGATAGTGTCAGCCCCAGAGACCCCTCCTGTGACATTAGTCACAGGAGGGGTGACTAATGTAATTAGTCTAATTACATTAGTTACATTTAAATCTGCATAACTTTGCTTACATATCCCAGTCCACTAGACCTTGCCTGATTCCTCATTGATCAACATTTTACAGCAATAACAATAAAGACACAACATATAAATATAATAACATATAGTATTGAGAAGAATACCGTAGCAAGGTATGTAGATTGTACGTAACATGGTACACTTTGAGGTGCTTTAGCTGTGTGCATTATAGCTCTAATAATATCCATGTACTAAATATCTATGTGCGCACTGTATAGGTGCGCACAAGGTTACATAATAGGTATACATTTACACAATGTGCATAATGTTTGTGTGTGTAGTAGTCTTCATATATGCTAGATGTCATTGCAAGCTATAGTTGGGTGTGTGAGAGAGTGCACACAACTTTGTGTGCGTGTGTGTGTTTGGGGGGGGGGGGGGTTTGTCTACACTGTAGTAGAATAGTATTTATTTCCATATTTTGTAATTTACGAGCTTGTTTTGAACGCACCATCACTTCGCCTAACCGTAAAACGCCATGTAGATGTGCAACAGATTTTGAAGCGAGGATAGCGAGGACTGTCTTTCTCCGAAGTGTGGATGGCGTGACCACAGTTCTGCTTCTATGTCCTCATGGTTGAGAGTGTGGTCTGGGCATTGCAGACTTCTGCCGAGGCATCCAATCATATGACTAGGTCACTACTACACGATTGGCTCGCCACGTTCTAGGCGGCTCCCATTGGCTTAAAGGCCAGATCCATATAGAGTAAGACGGAGTTAGGTGGGGTGATAGGGACAGAGTGTTACTCCCATAGAGTATTAAAAGGATAGAGACTGATATGGCGCGAAGCTCCACGCCCCCCCCGCTATTCATGTCAGTGGAAGTTGCTCAGTGGCGTTTTGAAGCACCCGGAAGGACCGTCTTATTTCAGCCTTTTTGGGCGCATTTCCCATAGAGTATATATATCTATAGAGAAGACACCCGAGTTCTCCTCCCATCCACTTGCATTGAGTTGCTCAAAAGTGCATGAGGCGGAATCACTCCTCCTTCCTGGTAGGAACAGAGTGCATTCTGGGACGGATTGCAATGGTGAGTGGCCCCAAACACATGAACGCGCTGCCGTTGAACGCGCACGAGCGTCGTCCGTCGTGAACGTGTACAATGATAGTCAACGGACAGCGCGTTCATGTGTTTGGGGCCAGGCTGCAATACCTTCATTCGGCCACTATGTCCATTTCGCCTCAAGATTTCCTCTGGGTGCCTTCTCTATAAATATATATACTCTAAGGCAGGGGTCTGCAACCTTTTCGACATGAAGTGCCGTGTCTTTATTTTCTTGATAGTCAGCGTGCCATATTAAGTTTAATTATGACACCACATTCAAATTATATATTTCCATCCCATTTTGATTGTTCATACACACATAGCAACCTTACATTTTTCTCCTTCTTTACATTTTTTTCTTTCACATCAGCATGTATGATTTTTAGACTAAATTTGTATCTGTACCACTGTCTCCCCAGTCAGAGTTCAATGAATGTGAGTTTAAATGAATGTAGAATTATGTGCAGGATGTAATTTTTATACAGATGTGAGTGGACTTAATTTAACTTTAAACCTTTTTATATACATTTAAATTTAAAAGAAAAATCATCTCTCTCACACTTGTGCCAGTGTGCCAGTGACCACCCTCTGCTGTGCCAATGTTGGCACCCGTGCCTAAGGTTGCCTACCCCTGCTCTAAGGCATTTCCGCATTGGACCAATGCGGAAGTGCAACCGAGCGCTCAATGTTAAAGCCCAGCTGCACAGGGTTTCCTCGTCATGAATCCACGGGTCCGCTTGCAGTCCTTCCTCTTACCACTAGGGCCCCGTGCTTCAACGTTGGAAAGCCTCACTGGCCCCTTGGTTACTCCAGAGGGAGGCCTATTCATTAGTCAGGTTTCACCTGACAAAAAAGGTTGCAGGCCTCTGATATAGGATGTTTCACCTTGTCCTTCTCCTTTTCTTCATCACTTGGGTTCATGAAGGTGTGGATCCTTGTGTCAATGGAATCCCCTAAAGAGTTAGAAAAAAAAGACAAAAAAATCACACCGTGTGTGTGTGTGTGTGTGTGTGTGTGTGTGTGTGTGTGTGTGTGTGTGTGTGTGTGTGTGTGTGTGTGTGTGTGTGTGCGTGCGACCCCATGCGGCCCCAATTAGCTGACTGCTCACTGTGAAGGACACCATTGATATCTGCAGGGGTCAATAGGTCATGCAACAAACCATTCTGTGCTTCAGACAGACAGACAGGCCTACACATAGAGCCCCTTATTTTGAGCGCTTATAGCACCCCACAAAACTATAAATAAGTAGTATCAAGTTGGACACCCCAGTTCAAATCTGTCTCAACATGTTGGACTACAGAAACCATTTCCCTGTCTGGTTGCAAGATCCTGGGTCTACTTGCCAAGTTGCCAACCAAGATTTTACAAAATGCATGGACAAACACCAAACTGAGACTCAAAGACAATGTGGTTGCCACTTGCCAGTGCTCAGTTGAGAACTATAATGTTCTATTATACGGAGAAGGGATCCCCCACATGGAGGAACATTGAATCATACTCTTTGAAGCTCCCACTGCCCAAATATCTTTACTCTAATTCAAGTAAAAAACTGATAAAATGCAATCCTATTGTTAAAAACATGATTAAAGTTTGGCAGGATGTCAGACTTTATCTTTTGGATATCCAACCCAGTTTTCGATTCAGCCCAATTTGGGGAAATGAATATTTCACCCCATGCAGGAAGGGCGGATGGGGGCTTCAAAATATGGGCCAAGCAAGGGATTAAACAATGGAAGGATGTTTTTGACAAAAGGGGGAATCTATTCTCTTTTGATGAACTAGCTGCTAAATACAATTTACCCCGTACACACTTCTTTAAGTATTTACAACTCAGAAGCTTTATAGGGGTTAAACAGGTGAATTCTCTGACACTCCCTCCCCTGTCAACAATAGAAAAAGAGCTTATCAGAAACCCCTTTAATAGGGGCATCATTTCTGATTTATACTCTATGTTAGTAGAATTCTCTCCTGAATCCTCTGAATCCAAATATAATGCATGGAATGCTGATGATCTACAAGAGGAATTGACATTGGAAGAGTGGAGCTCAGCCTGTATGGATGCTCAATCCCAGACGGGTAACACTCGGTTAAAACTGTTGCAATATGAGGGTTTATGTCACTCCAGAGAAATTAAATAAATTTAGTGCAGATATTCCAGATACTTGTATCAGATGTGGTAAAGACAAAGGTACACTTTTCCATTGTCTGTGGGCATGTCCAAGAGTGAAAGAATTCTGGGAAGAAGTGAGGAGGGAGATTCAGAAGATATTGTCGATAGATATTGAGCTTGACCCAAAACTGTTTCTATTAGGTCTTTACCCACCTGGCCATAAGATTCAGAGTAGCGAAAAAAGATTCCTGGATTTATGTTTACTACAAGCCAAAAGGGCTATAGCCTTATCGTGGAAAAAGATAGGCAAACCCAGTATTGCTCAGTGGTTTAGGGAGTTATCATTGTGTCTTCCTCTGGAAAGAATTACTTATACTTTGAAGAATAAACAGAAGATGTTTTATAAGATATGGGGAAGGTTTATCCAATATATTACGGTTAATGATTTATCTTATTTAATGGTGGAAATTGTCAAATTTTATTCTCTGCAGCTGTTTGGTCTTGTGGCCATAAGGACTCTGTTGTTGTTACCATTTTAAGTGCCATTATTTTAATATACTATACTTATATATGTATGTTATTTTGTTTTGTTTGTTTTTCATTTTAAGTAATTGTATTGTATTGTCTGTATTATGTATTGTTTTGTTGTATTGTCTGTTTGTCAAAAAAAAGAAAATTCAATAAATATATTGTTAAAAAAAAACAAAGTGATTGTATGCATAAAGCGATACGAAAGTCATGATCACTTCACTTTCAATGTTTTATTGTGATCTTAGTTCATGTATTAATGAATAATTTGTTATGAATTTGTATTCAGTTTATTGCCCACAAGATGGCCAATAAACAAGATACCTTGTATAATGGAACAGTTTCTTCACTCAGTTATCGATTGCCAAAAGCCACTGATGTGTGATTATGATTCATGAATGAAATGTCATTGTAATTTTGACCTGGCTTTTGTCCTGTTATTATGCTATGGTCCTTGGTGTTCAAGCCAATTTTAAAGGTCCGTAACTGTATGCATGCAATTAGGCCAGGACACAGAACACCAGACTACGCCACTCTGAGAGCTCCACCCAGAGAATATATGATAATACACAATACCCAACAGTTTTACATAGGGAGCAGAGACATGCGTTTCCAGCACAAAAATGTAATAATGTATTAATGTATTCAGGCTCAAGGCAGAATACTTTAATCACTTAAAACTAGAGGAAGGATCATCAGGTTAGAAATAGAATGTATTTGAACAACCTATTTAAAAGGGATGATTACACTGGCACTGCAAGACAAAAGGATAAAATTAGATACACAAAACACTGATTTCACAAGCCATGCACTATACTAGATAAAACCCCAAGACAACTCTAGCCCACCCGTACTACTGCTACTGCTGGGGCAGAGCCAAATATACTTTAGCCTATATTCAAAACCTATTATTTGCGTAAATGTCAGAATGAGCTGGTTTGCACAAAACAAAACTTAAACAAAATCAAATAACCAAAATAATAAGGACTAAAACAGCAGGGGCACAGATCTCCTCCTAATGAAACAAAAGGACAATATTAATAGACATAATTACAATTTAAAATAAAAATACAATATGTTAAAGGCAGCCCTTTAAGAATGCCACACTAGGCAATGAGAGGCCATGCTGTCATCAGCGCTCGGTCCCTGGAGCATGCCACCGAACCAACGGGAGCTGGAAAAGCGCTGCATGAGTGCATATATACGAGGCCATGGCGTGGAGAGGCCACGCAGTCAGTACTCCTAGCTGGTCCATGGGGCAGCGAGACACTAAATGATCAGGAGCCAACAAACAGCAACTCTGCATGAGAGTCATACAAAGCTATAGTATAGCCTACAACAGGTGGGGGGAAACAAGGCAGCCTATCCCAGGGTGGGATTCCCAAAATAAGAAAAACATACGAGACCATATACTGCATACCGTCAATGACACTCTTGCATCTACAACCCCAACACACCACCAGGCAAACACAAGTCAGCCAGCTACTCTGATGGCTGAGTGTGGCTCCCTTTTATTCAGCCAGGTGTCTCAGCTGTTCCTAATATGGGAGTGTCACAATGACTAGGAAAGCTCAACCCTGTATGTATGTATGCATGTATGTATTTTAACCCTAGAACACTAAACATGAGTGATTTTCACCCGAACAATTATTACCTGCTTCCACCTCTGACGACGATTTTGAGAGGCATCTTTCCTTTTTCTTTCTGCCCCTCGTGGGTCACCAAATCAGAGCACATATGAATAATTAAAATAGACTCAAGTTCTTCCTTCTTCCCGCAGCTGACACTGGTTTGAATCTGCCCAAGGCACATTAAACTGCATGTCATCATGATATATGCACTCTTACTCGGTGAGACACGACACTAGCCTCTTTTTTCGCCTCTTTATATATAGATATTTTTTGTGGCTTTCGACTTTTTATATATTCATAGAAGGACAGAGTGACAGGAAATGGGGAGAGAGATGGGGGGGTGGGGGGTGATATGCAGTAAAGGCCATCGGAATCGGGAGTCGAACCCGTGGCACACTGCCAGATTGGATTACGAGCCACCCGGGCCAACGCTCACCTCTTTTTCTTTTCTTTTAATAGATTTATTTCTGCAAATATATTGGTAATTTACTTATTATAACTTATTTGCTAATATTTAGTTTTGTATTATTTTTTCCCCTTTAGTTATTTTAATAATTGATTATCAGGTCGTTCCCGAGTTCTGTCATTCAACAGGGCCCCTATCATGTGCATGTGCAGGTAAAAAAAAAGTAAGGTTAAAAAAAAAAATCCTAAGATTATGGAATCATTTACTGCCCTCCCCTCAGTCGCAGGACGAGATGTAGGGTGGATTCCTTCTGGATGTTGTAGTCAGAAAGGGTGCGTCCATCTTCCAGTTGCTTGCCCGCAAAGATGAGCCTCTGCTGGTCAGGGGGAATTCCTTCCTTGTCTTGGATCTTGGCTTTGACATTCTCAATGTTGTCACTTGGCTCCACTTCCAAAGTGATGGTCTTGCCAGTGAGTGTCTTGACAAAGATCTGCATTCCTCCCCTCAGACGCAAAACAAGATGGAGGGTGGATTCCTTCTGGATGTTGTAGTCAGAAAGGGTGCGTCCATCTTCCAGTTGCTTGCCTGCAAAGATCAGCCTCTGCTGGTCAGGGGGAATTCCTTCCTTGTCTTGGATCTTGGCTTTGACATTCTCAATGTTGTCACTTGGCTCAACTTCCAAAGTGATGGTCTTGCCAGTGAGTGTCTTGACAAAGATCTGCATGCCTCCCCTCAGACGCAAAACAAGATGGAGGGTGGATTCCTTCTGGATGTTGTAGTCAGAAAGGGTGCGTCCATCTTCCAGTTGCTTGCCCGCAAAGATGAGCCTCTGCTGGTCAGGGGGAATTCCTTCCTTGTCTTGGATCTTGGCTTTGACATTCTCAATGTTGTCACTTGGCTCCACTTCCAAAGTGATGGTCTTGCCAGTGAGTGTCTTGACAAAGATCTGCATTCCTCCCCTCAGACGCAAAACAAGATGGAGGGTGGATTCCTTCTGGATGTTGTAGTCAGAAAGGGTGCGTCCATCTTCCAGTTGCTTGCCTGCAAAGATCAGCCTCTGCTGGTCAGGGGGAATTCCTTCCTTGTCTTGGATCTTGGCTTTGACATTCTCAATGTTGTCACTTGGCTCAACTTCCAAAGTGATGGTCTTGCCAGTGAGTGTCTTGACAAAGATCTGCATGCCTCCCCTCAGACGCAAAACAAGATGGAGGGTGGATTCCTTCTGGATGTTGTAGTCAGAAAGGGTGCGTCCATCTTCCAGTTGCTTGCCTGCAAAGATGAGCCTCTGCTGGTCAGGGGGAATTCCTTCCTTGTCTTGGATCTTGGCTTTGACATTCTCAATGTTGTCACTTGGTTCCACTTCCAAAGTGATGGTCTTGCCAGTGAGTGTCTTGACAAAGATCTGCATACCTCCCCTCAGACGCAAAACAAGATGGAGGGTGGATTCCTTCTGGATGTTGTAGTCAGAAAGGGTGCGTCCATCTTCCAGTTGCTTGCCTGCAAAGATCAGCCTCTGCTGGTCAGGGGGAATTCCTTCCTTGTCTTGGATCTTGGCTTTGACATTCTCAATGTTGTCACTTGGCTCAACTTCCAAAGTGATGGTCTTGCCAGTGAGTGTCTTGACAAAGATCTGCATACCTCCCCTCAGACGCAAAACAAGATGGAGGGTGGATTCCTTCTGGATGTTGTAGTCAGAAAGGGTGCGTCCATCTTCCAGTTGCTTGCCTGCAAAGATCAGCCTCTGCTGGTCAGGGGGAATTCCTTCTTTGTCTTGGATCTTGGCTTTGACATTCTCAATGTTGTCACTTGGCTCCACTTCCAAAGTGATGGTCTTGCCAGTGAGTGTCTTGACAAAGATCTGCATTCCTCCCCTCAGACGCAAAACAAGATGGAGGGTGGATTCCTTCTGGATGTTGTAGTCAGAAAGGGTGCGTCCATCTTCCAGTTGCTTGCCTGCAAAGATGAGCCTCTGTTGGTCAGGGGGAATTCCTTCCTTGTCTTGGATCTTGGCTTTGACATTCTCAATGTTGTCACTTGGCTCAACCTCCAACGTGATGGTCTTCCCAGTGAGGGTTTTCACAAAAATCTGCATGTTTGATGAATTCGGCTTTACTATCTATACTTTGATCTTAGTCTTATAGTATCCTACCCTCTGCAAACAACAATGAAAACTGCACCTAATGCTTGAACGTACCCTCTCTTATATTGACAGTGATGTCACAGTTCTGTCATAGTATACTTACTGACCTTGCTGTGATTGGCTCTCTTAGATTTGTTTTAACACTATACACACAAGGCCCAAATTAGGAGTCATCATCACAACCGGAGTGAACAACACACTACAACACAGTATGGACTTTTCTTGCGTTGTTATACTAGTCACTATCTGAAAGCTACTTCATTCATCACAAACAAATGATTATGTAATTTTGTTTTAGCCACCAAAACCAGTTCATCCTCTGGCCAGGAAGCATGAAAGTGCTCCACAGATCAGAAGGAGCGACTGCATTCTCCGGCAGCACTAGACAATCGAGCTAAAGTCAAAAGACCAAAATGTTTGACACACAGTCAGACACACCTGGCTGTAAACAAGTTCTTGAGCTTAGTCCAGTTACCCTGGGTAAACATAGTACCTTTCCTTTCCTTACCTTTCCTTGTGACAATTTCCATGTAAATCAGGATAATCGCAAAGAAAAAATTGTACTCTTTAATCTCTTGCGATCCTTGCTGAGGGTAATTAGCACCTCATGTGACTCATCAGTCATCACTATCAAGTGTAGGACTTGTAAACATGACATGTTTTTATGGCTGAATGCATTTCTGTTCTATTTTATTGTTATGTGCGTGTGTGTGTGTGTGTGTGTGTGTGTGTGTGTGTGTGTGTGGGTGTGTGTGTGTGTGTGTGCGCGCGCGCGTGTCGTTTTTTACCTTTCAAGATTCAGAAGGAATAAAAATAAAATTGTTCCAGTGATTATAAATTGATTATTCAAAATATGCTTCTCATTTTAGGCCTATGCTGAAACAGCTCTCAAATAAGTCACTCTTTTAATACGTAAACAAACAAAGTTGATTCAGACAATATAGGGCGTTTTTCTGCTACAGGCAATTAGTGCATGCATAGATACCGGTAAATTGGCGGTAACACTTGATAAAACGAGAATCCAAAGCTGACGGTTGGTGACGTCAGATGTGTGAGCCTGTGAGGCATACAGTTACAGCAGCAAAGTCTCTGTGGCGCAACCGGTTAGCGCGTTCGGCTGTTAACCGAAAGGTTGGTGGTTCGAGTCCACCCAGGGACGAACATGTTTTTCAACATGTCTAAAAACAAGGTCTTTGACGATCTAAACACAACATGTGTTCATGTAAACAGCACGAGGCACAGTCACATAGGCAAGCTAGGACTATAGGAGGATATCACAAAAAAATGCATGGGTAGGCCTACTTACATACATGGGTTTCCATTGTGGTACTATATATCTCGATGAATTAAATTAATCAACAGAGCAGAAAACATATCAACAAATACAAACATTGGTCTAGCTATGTATTTTTTAGAGCTGGGACTCGATTAAAAAAATTAATCTAATTAATCAGAGGCTTTGTAGTTAATTAATCTTGATTAATCGCATTTTAATCGCATATCATTATTTGACCCAAGAACCCATGGCACACTGCCAGATTGGATTACGAGCCAAGGTGCCGACGGCTACGCAGCCACCCGGGCCAACACTCACCTCTTTTTATCTTTCTTTTAATAGATTATTTCTGCAAATATATTGGTAATTTACTTATTATAACTTATTTGCTAATATTTTGTTTTGTATTCTTTTTTTCCCCTTTAGTTATTTAATAATTGATTATCAGGTCGTTCCCGAGTTCTGTCATTCAACAGGGCCCCTATCATGTGCATCACTTAAATGTAAGCTCTGTAGCCAGGTAAAAAAAAAAGTAAGGTAAAAAAAAAACTAAGATTATGGAATCATTAGCCTCGGTACCAGGCTTTCATTTTTGTTGGTGCAAAAATTGAAAGCCTGGAGGAACGCATTGGCCGCTCTGGTCTAAAAGTGGGAGTCAACCCTTCCGGGTGGGCGTCGCTCCAAATGATGTGACGTAGCGCTGCACTAGGGGGGAGAGGAGGGGCCGGGGGTGACGGACAGATTGATGAGATCCAATCAGGGCGTGCGCAAATCTGAGCCGCGACCCGCCCCTCTAGACCAGAAACCTAACACGTTAGCTCAGGCTATGGAATCATTTACTGCCCTCCCCTCAGTCGCAGGACGAGATGTAGGGTGGATTCCTTCTGGATGTTGTAGTCAGAAAGGGTGCGTCCATCTTCCAGTTGCTTGCCCGCAAAGATGAGCCTCTGCTGGTCAGGGGGAATTCCTTCCTTGTCTTGGATCTTGGCTTTGACATTCTCAATGTTGTCACTTGGCTCCACTTCCAAAGTGATGGTCTTGCCAGTGAGTGTCTTGACAAAGATCTGCATTCCTCCCCTCAGACGCAAAACAAGATGGAGGGTGGATTCCTTCTGGATGTTGTAGTCAGAAAGGGTGCGTCCATCTTCCAGTTGCTTGCCTGCAAAGATCAGCCTCTGCTGGTCAGGGGGAATTCCTTCCTTGTCTTGGATCTTGGCTTTGACATTCTCAATGTTGTCACTTGGCTCAACTTCCAAAGTGATGGTCTTGCCAGTGAGTGTCTTGACAAAGATCTGCATACCTCCCCTCAGACGCAAAACAAGATGGAGGGTGGATTCCTTCTGGATGTTGTAGTCAGAAAGGGTGCGTCCATCTTCCAGTTGCTTGCCCGCAAAGATTAGCCTCTGCTGGTCAGGGGGAATTCCTTCCTTGTCTTGGATCTTGGCTTTGACATTCTCAATGTTGTCACTTGGTTCCACTTCCAAAGTGATGGTCTTGCCAGTGAGTGTCTTGACAAAGATCTGCATACCTCCCCTCAGACGCAAAACAAGATGGAGGGTGGATTCCTTCTGGATGTTGTAGTCAGAAAGGGTGCGTCCATCTTCCAGTTGCTTGCCTGCAAAGATTAGCCTCTGCTGGTCAGGGGGAATTCCTTCCTTGTCTTGGATCTTGGCTTTGACATTCTCAATGTTGTCACTTGGTTCCACTTCCAAAGTGATGGTCTTGCCAGTGAGTGTCTTGACAAAGATCTGCATACCTCCCCTCAGACGCAAAACAAGATGGAGGGTGGATTCCTTCTGGATGTTGTAGTCAGAAAGGGTGCGTCCATCTTCCAGTTGCTTGCCTGCAAAGATTAGCCTCTGCTGGTCAGGGGGAATTCCTTCCTTGTCTTGGATCTTGGCTTTGACATTCTCAATGTTGTCACTTGGTTCCACTTCCAAAGTGATGGTCTTACCAGTGAGTGTCTTGACAAAGATCTGCATTCCTCCCCTCAGACGCAAAACAAGATGGAGGGTGGATTCCTTCTGGATGTTGTAGTCAGAAAGGGTGCGTCCATCTTCCAGTTGCTTGCCTGCAAAGATGAGCCTCTGTTGGTCAGGGGGAATTCCTTCCTTGTCTTGGATCTTGGCTTTGACATTCTCAATGTTGTCACTTGGCTCAACCTCCAACGTGATGGTCTTCCCAGTGAGGGTTTTCACAAAAATCTGCATGTTTGATGAATTCGGCTTTACTATCTATACTTTGATCTTAGTCTTATAGTATCCTACCCTCTGCAACCAACAATGAAAACTGCACCTAATGTTTGAACGTACCCTCTCTTATAATGACAGTGATGTCACAGTTCTGTCATAGTATACTTACTGACCTTGCTGTGATTGGCTCTCTTAGATTTGTTTTAACACTATACACACAAGGCCCAAATTAGGAGTCATCATCACAACCGGAGTGAACAACACACTACAACACAGTAGTGCCTGTGAGGCATACAGTTTCAGCAGCAAAGTCTCTGTGGCGCAACCGGTTAGCGCGTTCGGCTGTTAACCGAAAGGTTGGTGGTTCGAGTCCACCCAGGGACGAACATGTTTTTCAACATGTCTAAAAACAAGGTCTTTGACGATCTAAACACAACATGTGTTCATGTAATAAACGTAAACAGCACGAGGCACATTCACATAGGCAAGCTAGGACTATAGGAGGATATCACAAAAGAATGCATGGGTAGGCCTACTTACATACATGGGTTTCCATTGTGGTACTATATATCTCGATGAATTAAATTAATCAACAGAGCAGAAAACATATCAACAAATACAAACATTGGTCTAGCTATGTATTAATTTACATATTAAATTAAAACGTTAAAAATATAAGCCGTCTAATGCAGTTCGTGATGAAGTATGTCATCAAAATATAAAACATTACAACATAAAATAAACAATTAAGCTTCCCTTCATAATTATAATACAATGTATTCTACAAGGCAATGACTGCTACACACTGTTGGATTGTTTGTTGATAGAGCTCTCTAGTGGTCGTTTGTTTATTGGCTTTGTCACTGCAAGGTATGTCTGTCCAGATTTTTGAACACTCAACACTGTTTCCCAAACAGTGGGAGGTGCACCCATTTTGTTATGGGTCCTGAGTAAATATCCCTTTGTCTCTACCAGCCGAAGGCATGGGGACAGTATGTTTTGCACTCCGTCCGTCCGTCCGTCCGTCCGTCCATCCGTCCGTGTGTGTGTGTGTGTGTGTGTGTGTGTGTGTGTGTGTGTGTGTGTGTGTGTGTGTGTGTGTGTGTGTGTGTGTGTGTGTGCCCGTCCGTCCGTCCGTGTACAACTAATCTCCGGCACTGGCGTTAACCCGGACGATGCCAAACTTTACACACACACACACACACACACACACACACACACACACACACACACACACAGACACACACACACACACACACACACACACACACACACACACACACACACACACCCTGGATGCCAACGATGAACCTCTGCCCCAAATCTCCCAGAACGGCCTGTTATAGCGCCACGTTGAGGGCCTCAAGGTGGCGCTATAACAGGTCTCAACTTGAGGCAGCTTTTCACATCTTTAC
The DNA here is from genome assembly GCF_964188405.1 of Protomyctophum parallelum. Lineage (NCBI taxonomy): Eukaryota > Metazoa > Chordata > Actinopteri > Myctophiformes > Myctophidae > Protomyctophum > Protomyctophum parallelum. The sequence goes on along the minus strand of NC_139716.1, from coordinate 16,366,314 downwards.
CTATAATATAACTGCACCGATCTGCGTGAAATGCTGCATGCACACTTTTGCACAGAAACCAAGGACAAACCTTTGACCTGCATTTTGGACATACATTCCATATCTCCATGTACTTTAGTTTAGTTGTTTATTTTGACAGGACAAGCATATTAATGTTATGGGCTGGCTGCCTGGGCTGTGACATACCATCAACTTTCTGTGGAGCTGAACACCTTGGTGTCATATCTCCTCATCAAGCCCAGCTGTTAAAAAACCCTGGCTCTTATTCACTCCAGCCCTTGCCAGTTTTCAGTTGCCGATCGGTGAAGTTACTGTGCCTCTGAGCTCTATGTTTTTTTGCTTGTGATCAACATGATTCTAATTCATCGTCTCTCTGTGCCCCCAGTGTTGTACGCCTGCTGCCTGCCTGCGGCCTGCCGACCAGCCCAACATACAGCCCCCAAGGTGAAAATAGACCCTCTCTCTCTCGTGCTCTTTAATCCTGCCAGTTAATCTGGGATTAAGTAACCCCAGGCAGCAGCCGAACACACTGACACACCACAGAGGAGGAAGAGGTGGATGAGGAAGAGGAGGAGGAGGAACGTAGAGAGAAGGTGGTGTTTAAAAACAGAAGACTTTCATTTCATCCATAATTCTACAGTTTCTCCTGTAAGTCAAACCGTTGTGGAACTGCACGGACTAATAACAACGATAAAAAGGGATATTTACTTGTGATTGATACTTGGTCCGTGACCCCAAACATGGGCCTGACCTGACTGTTTGGAATGTATAGATTATTATTTTGATAGTATGTTGTTTAGACTGATGCCAAGTTCTTGGTTTATACATGCAGTGTTCATATAGTTTACTGAGGCACTATACACTGTCTCTCTGCTTTCATTTCTATGTATGTGTGTCGTTACTGTTTATCTTTACCTGTAGCCTAAGTCACTCTGGATAAAGAGTGACTTCTGATTGGTTACTCATTAATTGGTAGACTACTTACAGTATGTGTCATATACCGGAGGCTTATAATACACAGCAGATCATTCTGATTGGTTACTTATTAATTGGTAGACTACTTACAGTATGTGTCATATACCGGAGGCTTATAATACACAGCAGATCATTCTGATTGGTTACTCATTAATTGGTAGACTACTTACAGTATGTGTCATATACCGGAGGCTTATAATACACAGCAGATCATTCTGATTGGTTACTTACTTATTAATTAGTATGTATTATGTGTCGTATACAGGAGGTGTATAAAACACAGCAGATAATTCTGGAGAGCCCCGAGGAGCTTCCTGAAGCTGAGAGTTCAACCTTCAGACTGGTCATAGATCTGACCCTGGAAGTGGAACACCTGGTGAGATATTACAAATACCTAAAGGTTTAGTTTAGTTAATTTAGGATGCCCATTAGCTGTTACACCTGGCAACAGATATTCTTCCTGACGTCCTCACAGAATGATATACATACAAGAAGAATAAAAACAAGTTTACAGATATCACAAAAGAAAATACATTACAGCATTAAAAAAAATCACCCCTGTGTGAACTGAGCGGTGCAACGACTGTACTAGCCCTCTGTGTGGAGATGGGGCCAAGCCATAAAAGCAATGAAAAAAATCACCCCTGTGTGAAGTGAAGGGCGCTAATATGTTAAAGTCTAACTCTGATAACGAAATCAGTAACGAAATAATCTGAAAATGGAAAACAATAGTATCGTGATTCGAAATTGTACCGTGAGTTGCATGAATCGTTACATGTCTTTCTGTCCATCCCTCCTCAGTCCTTGTCTTTCTGTCTGTCCGTCCGTCCATATCGTTTTGTTCCTCAGAGCATGTCGGAGACGCAGTGTGCCTCGGTGGCCGCCAGCGTGGAGTCCCTCCTCAGCGACGCCCATACGGTGCAGGCGCAGTGCCGCCAGCACAGCGAGCAGCTCTCATTGGCCACCACACAGCTGAGGGTGGAGTCGGCCGCCTTAAAGGGCCTTTGTGAGGCCGCGCAGCTGGACATGGCCACAGTCCGGCTCCAACTGGACGAACTGTTGGACACCAAGGCGGCCTTCGAGGCCAAGGAGAGACAGGAGCGCAAGCTCAGCAAGCACCTGTGAGCACTATAGTGGTGATTAACAAGCTCAGCAACCACCTGTGAGTTAGCCTGGGGTCCACCTATGCTTTCTATGGTATAGGCAGCTCCCGGCAGGATCCGCCGGGAGAATCTAGACGCAGCTGCGTGACATGAGACTAATTAATTAGAGCAACAGAGAGAGAGAGAGAGGAGTGTGTGCATGTGTAAGGGTGTGCGTGCGTCAATTTAACAAAGGTGAGACGTTCAGAAATCAGCAGAGAGTGATCGACGTTTGCGCTACTCTACTCTCTACATCGAATTGAAGTGGACTCGGTCCCAGAATTTGTTTTTCTCCCTGGAAATAAAAACGTCTAGGTTTCCAAGGCTACCTGTGAGTAGGTTTGGGATGATATGGAAATTAACTCATAGAGCTCCACTAAAACCTCTGGGCGCTGTTGGCGCCATTAGACAGCACTCTATTTCACTTGGAAAACAAGACCGTTTCAGGTTCACCAAAAACAGTTAGAGAGAATCGGCTATAGAGTCTTCAGAAGCATTAATATTTTAACAGCACTGTAACAACGATTTATAGTATTGAGCCACTAACATTGGCACGTTGTTCAATCCAACTCAATCTGAGCCATAATTCAGAGACAAACGGCTATAGACCTATAGATCAGTGGCCCCAGCATTGTTTTCCTCTCTTGGGGAGAGGAAAAGACACCGAGCCAAGCGCTGCCTGGCGGGAGCCCTGCTTTACGGTAAATATTAGTGAGATGATTATGTCCCATGATACACGTATCATGGGACTTCATGAAAAACACGTTCATTAAGTCCGTTCAATGAGTAAATGTCACGATTGTTGTGGCAAAAATATTTGGGATTAACGATAATATTATTATCACCTGTTTGAACGGAAAATGTCTCATAAAGGAGGTCAAATGGAGCCAGGTTAGGTAAACTGATGCTGGGCTTGTTTCTAAAGTGTAGTTACTTTTTTGGGCTTCTTTAAGTGTAATTGTTTATTTGGGCTTGTTTCTAAAGTGTAGTTTATTTGGGCGTGTTTCTAAAGTGTAGTTGTTTATTTGGGTGTGTTTCTAAAGTGTAATTGTTTATTTGGGCTTGTTTCCAAAGTTGATTATATATGGGCTTATTTCTAAAGTATATTGTTTATTTTGTTTCTAAAGTGTAGTGGTTTATTTGGGCTTGTTTCTAAAGTTGATTATATTTGCGCTTATTTCTAAAGTGTATTGTTTATTTTGTTTCTAAAGTGTAGTGGTTTATTTGGGCTTGTTTCTAAAGTTGATTATATTTGCGCTTGCCTGGTTTGTTGCACACCAGATGGAGTGCAACAAACCATGTGCAACCCAGATTCTACAAGGGACTCATTTTTTTTCCGCTCCTATGCCACCAAAATGTGGAACGCCCTACCAAAAGTCATTAAAACATGCAAATCCTGTGACTCCTTCAAAACCGCTCTCAAAGGGCACCTACGGACGGCTGCAATTCGAAACGGGCCCCTGTAAAATCTGAATGTTCTTTGGTATATTTTGTCTATAAATGTTTTGATGAATTGAACAAGGTGGACCCCCTTGTAAACAAGTGTAATGCTTTATTGGGTCGTCCACTCACAGTTAACAGTTTTTGTATTGAGTTGTGCTTGAAATGTACTGTAATTCTACAAACTGTTAATAAATACTTCAATCAATGGTTGTTTATTTTGTTTCTAAAGTGTAGTTATTTATTTGGGCTTGTTTCTAAAGTTGATTATATTTGGGCTTGTTTCTAACGTGTAGGCCTAATTGTTTATTTTGTTTCTAAAGTGTAGGCTAGTTGTTTATTTGGGCTCGTTTCTAAAGTGTAGGCCTAAGTCAGCAAACTGTTTACTGACAGACAGCCTACAGCTGTGGTCTTTATAGAGGGTGAGTGACAATTTAAGTGAATTTTATGTTGTTTAAAGTCGTTTAATGCAATCAAATATGGGCCATCAAGTCCAGAAAGTAGTTTTTTGCCACTCAGTAGCGTAGGCATTCCCGCATAACTTCCGGGTATGGTGATGACGTCATATGCATACCCTCTATACATTGACATAACAACGCGTCATCAGAGCGGAGGGAGGGGCGTCAGCTGCGACTCCGCGGCTCCGCCCACCCCCCGGGGTAAGATTTGTGATTTGTGATTTGCTCTCGTTCACTGCAATGCAATTTGCGGCATTTTCAAAACAATATTGCGCAGAGTAGCGATTATCTAACGTATTTGCAATGCCATACGTTGAAAGATCTGTTGCCCGCGGACAAGGCACGTTACCTCCGCAAGTTAGATATTATCGGCATAGGTGTTTGCCGTATGTGATTAAGGATTGGAAAAAGTTGCATTGGCAGCCATAGAAAATTCTGCCCGGGGTAAAACACCGGATGTGAAATGTGATGTTTTTGGGCGTTCCTGTCTTGTTAAAAAACCGGCTGTGACGTTTTTGGGCGTTCCTGTCTTGTTTCGTGTCAGTGTATAGAATGATAAAGAAAGAAACAATACAGTATAGTATAGTAGTAGCCTACTGTGAGAACAAAGTATTCAAACAAGCCGTCTAATAATCTATATTATCGTCGTTTCACATGTCTTTAGATACAACTTGGGGAAAAGAGATAAAAAGAAATAATCGTTCGTCCCTGGGTGGACTCGAACCACCAACCTTTCGGTTAACAGCCGAACGCGCTAACCGGTTGCGCCACAGAGACGGTGATGCCAACGTCATGGTGGGTGTCGCTTATGAACATGATCACCGGTTAAATATCACGCCGAATTGTGACGTTCTGACGTAGTGAATTGTGAAGCTTGGTTGTGTTGCCTTGTGTTAAACTTAAAACTCTCGTGTGCGGCGTGCGCTGTTGTGGGACTGGGGAGTGAGGACTGACTGCTTGGCAGGCAGCCGTTATATCAGCCCGTCAACCACAAGATGGCGACCTTGCTCCATACACTGGGAAACGTTCATCGCACAGGAGATCTCTGCTGCGGTGTTTCTACAAATATTATAGGGCTATTTTTATGGATCTAGGTTGCAAATACATCAATAAAACTAATAAAATAATAGCAAAATAGGAAGAAACACAGGAAAAAAGTGTCAATCTGTCAGTCAGAAAAGAAAAAGAAAAATAGTGAAAATAAACAAGCTCAAAACGACATTATGGAGCTTGTAGATCGGCTATTTTCACAATTTTTGAAGAGTTCAGGAGGTTAATTAATTTGTATTTATTTTTTATATAAAATCTTAATACACTTCAACAACAGACTAACAATGTTGGCGTCAAACACTTTGGTTTATTGGTGTAAAAACAAAACAAAAAGAATATCCCAGTAGTCACTAGATATAATTATGCACCAGTGGTTCTCAAAGTTGGGTCCCTCCAGGAACCATTGAGAAGCATTGAGTACTCAGCCCCCTACTAGTTGAGTATAAATACTTGAATATTAATTAGAATTATAGATAGCCTACTCCTGGTCAAATATTACTCCACTAACCAAGGTGAATGTTGCCCTGTCAAATGTGCACTTCCGTTAAAGCAGGCTACAAGTATATGCTTTTTATAAATACCTAAGTATTCCAAAAGTATAAATTACAAAGTAGCTCACAAGACATTTAGATTTGTTTTCTCTCTCAAATAATTCAAACAAGTCAGAAATCTTCCAAACTAATTCAATAGCAGTGAAAAAGCTGAACTTCAACGCCCATGTATTGCAACGCATAGTAGTGCGCTTGTAAATCTGCTATAGTTTCAGTGCATTCAAAATAAGGCTTAGGCAATGTCCTTCAAAAGTACAGTATTTGCCATTGAAATGTAAAGGAATGAAAGTCCTAACTAAGGAATTAAACAAAAGAACAAATGCTCAACTAAAGCACAGATACCCCAAAATGTACAGTACTCACACACAAAATCACAAGTTGATATTTCTCACTTCAGTCGGTGTATTAGATCGTCATTAAAGAGCAATGGAACATGGAAGTGATATTTCTTTGGTTAAAACAAAAACAATAGAGCGCCGAAGTCTGACGTCAATATCGCTAGATGTCGCCAAGTCCACAGGTTTGTGTACTTTATTTGTACCCATAGGGGGATTTTAGACCTCCTCATATAAGAACTGTGATTGAAAAATAAACAAATCATCCCAGCCGTTTCTCTCATATGGATATGAAGAATCAACTGACTGAGAGAAAACGCTAATGTTACTGCTGCCGAATTAGTTACATTTTCGCTAGAATATATGAATCAAATATGACAGACTTGACTATCGTAAACGATACAGATAACTCCCCGTCCCGACAATATTGCAGAGACAGTTAGAAGGAAACACATTTTTCAGCTTAACATTTAAAGAAATTCTCTGCTCATTTCATATAATATAATACTGTATGCCCTATATCTTGCGCCACCCCTTATCCCTAAACTTATTTGCCATTTTTTACTATTTTAAAACATTTTAAAATAGTACAAATAGCCGATCTACAAGCTAACAACGTGTCGATCGGTTTTGGACATTATGAGGCGATTTGTAGCCTCAGGTCTAAATGGGTGGAAACGTGCGTGCATGCGTGTGTGTGTGCGTGCGTGCGCGACAGTCTCTCTCAATCTCTCTCTCTCTCTGTCACTGGGGTCTGGCGGGTCGGTTGAAGAAGGGCTCGGTCTCTCCGGGCGAGGCCGTGGGGTCCGCCGCTCCCCTCCCCCCGAACCCCCAGCCCCCCCAATCCCCCACCATCTTGAAGCCGCCCCCCCCCATCGTCAGCTGACCCCTCTGGACGAACACCAGCACCCCGATAATGAGCCAGAAGAAGAAGTTCACCCATACCGCCGTCTGGGAGAGAGACATAGAGACAGAGTAACGTGTTTACTAGCAGCATTCCATTCCATCATCATAAGCAGGGTTGCTAAGTCTGCGGAGTCGCGGGTTTGCGGTTTTTTGGGCTCATTTAAAAAATTGGTTTTTGAAAGGTCAACATTTCTTTTCCTAGATGGTTAGCTCAACCGTCTGGGCACCTAAGGCCCTGAGCCAGCCTGACGGCGTGCCGTGGGTTCGACTCCCGATCCCGACGGCCTTTGCCACGTTGTCTCCCCCCCCCCCCCATCTCTCTCCCCATTTCCTGTCAGTCTATGACCCCAGGTTACCTATCAATAATGGCAGCAGTGATAAATGCAGCAAATCTTTTTTTTTTAGGATTATGGGCTTGTTTTTGGCTTTTGGTTTCTGGAGGTGGATTGTCTTATTTCTCTCACGTGAGTTGGCATCACAAGCTCATAGCGAGCTTGTAGGTCTGCTATTTTTGAAAAATCATGAAAATGTGGGCAAATGTTTGAATATATTCTTTCAGAGCGAACAGTTTTTAACTCAAATCTTTGCTTCTGGGGGGGTCCCTGCCTGGAACAACATATTTTCAGATGGGGGTCAGAGGCCAAATACATATATTTTTGGGGCGTGCTTGACATGAAATAGAAAACTGTCATGATTTAGACAAGACATTTTGTAGAATCGAACTTAGGTCTAAATGGGTTAAATTGACGCGCGCACACACACACTCCTCTCTCTGTCGCTCTAATTAATTAGTCTCATGTCGCACAGCTGCGTCTAGATTCTCCTGGCGGATCCTGCCGGGAGCTGCCACATCAACCACTTCAATTTACAATGTAGGCATTGAGCAGACGCTCTTAATCCAGAGCGATTTACAGTAAACAAGAACAACACCACATGGTATTACAACAAATAGGCGTAGCGTAATATGTGACCATACCCATAACATCCTATTAAGGCAAAAAAGTCCAAATTTCACCATTCTTTATAGTAGCATGACATATGAAACTAGCATTCAGGAGGTGTAGTTCCAGACTCTATATAGCATTCAGGAGTTGTAGTTCCAGACTCTATATAGCATTCAGGAGGTGTAGTTCCAGACCATAGACTGTAAAAAATATGGACAAAGCGTTCGCCGGGTCTAACATGGACGTAAAATGAAGCCTGTTATTCCTGCACTGTAAGTCGCCATCTTTCTAGATCCGTTTGGTACCAGCTGGCCATTGGCTGGCTCCGTTTTGGACCAGCTGGCCATTGGCTGCCCAGACAACGAGACGGGACTTCCCCCCTTCTTCTCCGTTGGTTTTTATTTTGACTCGAGTGGGAGGGGAATCCCGATCATAGACTGTAACGGTAGCCACGCCCCTCAGAACATACGCGATGTTTTTTTTTTCTTTATGGTCATTTTTTTAATTAATGGGACCATAATTTTCCAAAAAGAATATTATGACATTAGAAATGAGACTTTAAACTAGTGACTGGAAGAAGAAAGTATTCATGACCATGTTTATTAAGGTAATACAGTCTAGGTGAAGTTGGGCCAAAATACATGGGCCTCTATGGAGCTATGGGGCTTTTTGGGTCCAGTCCAGCGCCACAACAGGCCATTATATGAACTACCGATTTCAAATGAGGCTTCACGAAATATCTGGCTGACTGCCCCCCTGTTCCAGACTCTATATAGCATTCAGGAGTTGTAGTTCCAGACTCTATATCAGGGGGGCAGTCAACCAGATATTTCGTGAAGCCTCATTTGAAATCGGTAGTTCATATAATGGCCTGTTGTGGCGCTGGACTGGACCCAAAAAGCCCCATAGCTCCATATGTTCTGAGGGGCGTGGCTACCGTTACAGTCTATGATCGGGATTCCCCTCCCACTCGAGTCAAAATAAAAACCAACGGAGAAGAAGGGGGGAAGTCCCGCCTCGTTGTCTGGGCAGCCAATGGCCAGCTGGTCCAAAACGGAGCCAGCCAATGGCCAGCTGGTACCAAACGGATCTAGAAAGATGGCGATTTACAGTGCAGGAATAACAGGCTTCATTTTACGTCCATGTTAGACCCGGCGAACGCTTTGTCCATATTTTTTACAGTCTATGCTCTATATAGCATTCAGGAGGTGTAGTTCCAGACTCTATATAGCACTCAGGAGTTGTAGTTCCAGTCTCTATATAACATTCAGGATGTGTAGTTCCAGACTCTATATAGCATCAGGAGGTGTAGTTCCAGACTCTATATAACATTCAGGAGGTGTAGTTCCAGACTCTATATAGCATCAGTAGGTGTAGTTCCAGACTCTATATAACATTCAGGAGGTGTAGTTCCAGACTCTATATAACATTCAGGAGGTGTAGTTCCAGACTCTATATAACATTCAGGAGGTGTAGTTCCAGACTCTATATAACATTCAGGTGGTGTAGTTCCAGACTCTATATAGCATTCAGAGATTGTGGAATAGTTTTCTGGCTACGCGAGACTATAGTGATACTCCAAACTACGTATTGCTGCTTCAAAGGGTTTCCTTGGAGACCATGTGACCGACATGTGACTGACCTCAGCTTTGTGTAGACTGGTGTAGAACTGTACGCCGTTCAATGGACTGACCCATGTTCTGTTCTGAGCCTCTTCACATCTAGAGAGAGAGAGAGAGAGAGAGAGAGAGAGAGAGAGATTGAACATTTTATTGAAAATTAATTTAAAAGGATACAGAGACAAGAAAGCCTGCAGGCTCGTTTACATTGTGGTCCTTTTGGCGAAAGGGGACAGGGAGCAACAATATAAAACACAGAGAAAAAAAACAATCACATTTGTATCCTACTCCCCTTCCTTTTGGGAAATGGGGAGCAGGGAACAAGAAAAACGTAACAAAACAAAACAAAAAAACACAAAACAAATACATAAAAACCCCGAGCCGGTTGCTAGGCAATGCGAACGTGCTCGCGCATGAGTAGACTACTGTTAGAATTAGGATCTTCTATGGCTCTTTACTCGAAAACTACGTCGCTGTCCGTTTGTGCTGATCAGACATCCAAGGTTTCGGATGTGATTTCAGAATTTTCATCGCACCGCGATTGAAATATAAAACGTCTCTCGAGCAGTGATGTTTTTGGCAGTAAATTTAGATTTTAGTTTTAGTCATAGTCATAGTTTTAATTTAGTGTCAGTCACATTTTAGTCACATGGAATGTTTTAGTGTTAGTCTAGTTTTAGTCGACTAAATATCATAAGATTTTAGACGACTAAAACTACAGTTGATTTAGTCAACTAAAATGTATTTTGGTGGGCCTTGATGCCGTCGTAATGACTGATTTTACACCTGCTGAAAATAGCCCATCTACAAGCTCACAGCTTGTAGATCTTCTATTTTCAGCATGCAACCCTGCAAGTGTAAGTAAAAAACTTACTGGATGAATACTGGATCTCTTGTCCACTAGTCCCTTCCTAATTTTAATCTAGTTTTTATTTGTTGACAAAATTGTCAGTATATTTAGTCATAGTTTTAGTCATCATGGCTTAGTTTTTATGTCGTTTTTGTCAGTTAAAAAAGGTAGTCGACGAACATTTTTTGTCATAGTATTAGTCGACGAAAACAACAATGCTCTCAAGAAAGATAGCTAGCGTGAGCTAACGTTAACATCAGCCTTTTTCTTACAATGGCGGTCTGCGAGTGTGGGAAAACGGAAGTACCCCAATTCCAGCAAGCTATTTACCACTTGTGGCCACACGACCACAGTCTAAGTTTAGGTGTTACTTTATAGATTGTAGTTAATGTGAAAGTCAGAGAGGGTATAGTTTCACAGTCATTGCTTCATCCAGGAGTCACTTTCATTTCCTCTGCTTGCTGAGTTTGTGTCATTGTACGTCAGCCAGGAGCTCCGTCGTTGCCTAGCTACAGTGGAGCAGCCTGCAGGGACAGCCGTGTGCACTTCTCTCCTTTAACCAAATGAACCCCAGCAGTGTCCCTATGCTGGACACACACTTACAACAATAACCCGAATTCCGATTATAGGAAACAGTTGACTGAAAAGCGAATACTGAATAGCCGGATAGGATCACTATTATATACAGTGGTGTCATGGTGTTTTTTTTACTGGTACTACGGCGTTTTAATGACGTCATGTGCACGCGTATGTGTGTGCATGTGCGCATAGAGGCATGCACACAGAACAGCTGATATAGCCTAAGCCTATTGTTAAATAGTGTGTGAGAGTTTTAGACACAAACACAAAAGTAGACTTAAAATAGTTATATAAGGAATAAGGAAACAGGAATATAAACGAAGACATATCACAGGTTGTTTTGTAATCACTTGCTTTTCGATGTGCACAGAGTGCACAGTATATCATTTTATCTGAGGATCTAAACAGAAGCAGGAATCGTTTGAGAGGTATCGCGAGATTTGGCTCCCAGACAGCGATTACTTTACAAAAGGTCTCAGTCATTCAGAAATAGTGTTTGTTCATGAGCTGGTCACTGATCTCTCCTTGACTCCAGTGACGACAGTGCATTCGGGGTGCATTCTGCCGAACTTCCGGGTGTAGTTTTGCTCCCATGAAAGCATCCATGCAAGTGTCAAAGCTTCCTTGCACGAAGCTTCCTTGCACGAACAGCAAGGAGTATGGTGCAGAAGGAGAGGCCAACCAACGTGTCCTACGGTCTGAATGTGTTAATGAGCACTGAGCAGACTTATGCCCATAAATGGACAACTTTCTTCATATTAGATATATGGTTAGTTAGAAAGACAGACAGACAGGTTACCTGGTGATATTGGGGACAGTGTGGGTGACAGATTCACAGAGCGAGTCTCGTCCTATCTTCAACATGCAGCCAGTGATGAGGAGGAAGAAGAGGAAGACTCCACACACTCCCAAAGTCAAGTTCATCCACAGGTGCTCCCTGTCAAGAGGAAGAGAGGAGATTAAAAGTCCATAGACTTGGGCTGCCACATGCATGACGTCACGTGTGGAGACAAAATTTACGTCATATTTGGCGGACATTTGACCCGATTTCTCCTTTCATTGTCAATGGCAAATATTGAGACATTGGGACAAAAGCTGTATATAGGAGAAAATCTAAAATCAGAACTGTACTGTACTGTACTGTACTGTACTGTACTGTACTGTACTGTACTGTACTGTACTGTACTGTACTGTACTGTACTGTACTGTACAAGCTCTCCTCCCTGGCCACTGTGTGAGACGCTGTGTAACAGTGCCATCCAGTGGTATGTTTTGGCGAGGTGTTTCAGCTTTCAGCTCAGACACGTGGACATACACACATAGCTAGCTACCGTGCTACGCAATGGATTGGCTGCACTACTCAAAAAGAATCACACTCTTGAGGGGCGCATTGAGATCAACTTCACTCCATATCTATTTTTGAGCTTTTTTGTTACCGTATAGTTATGTTAAGCCCTCTTGTAAACAAGTGTAGTGCTTTATGGTGTCGTCCACAGTTAACTGTTTTTGTATTGAGTTGTGCTTGAAATGTACGGTAATTCTGCAAAATGTCTGAGCAAATAGCCAGGCATAGTGTCTATTTTACGTCATGATTATGTACGATAAGACCGCCCCTCACTTCACATGGGTGTGATTTTTTTTAATAATGCAGCACGCTTGCACCTTTGTTGGATAAGCATAAGATAAAGTTGAATAAGAAACATGACATCACGGTAAGAGCTACCGTAGTGTCACCAAACTGTGGATATAATAGGCTATTTATTGTACTGGACGTCACGACACGTCTCCAATCTAACTTGTTGAACAAACTACAGTAATAAACTCACCAGTAGTAAGTATTTACACACTGTAGTTGTCCTCATTGAGCGTAGAGGCATGCTTTTTCCCCAAGACAGTTTTAGCACTGCCACCTATATTGAGTGACGGTGACGGCAAAACTTACTGTATGCATAGTAGGCCTATATATGATATCAAAACAATCAACCATGAATGGATTAGTACTTAATTAGAACTACCAACACCAGAGCTCACAGCTGCATGTCTGCTGTAGAAAGAAATACCTTTTTGATGTAGGACACACCGACACACACACACACACACACAGTCACACACACAATAGGAAAGGACATACATTTCGGACAGTAAGCTGTTATAGTTAAACAACAGAGAGAGCGAGAGAGAGAGAGAGGCTGGATTGCGTCATGGACCAACAATGTCCAACTATAGCTCACAGTCTCTGTGGCGCAACCGGTTAGCGCGTTCGGCTGTTAACCGAAAGGTTGGTGGTTCGAGTCCACCCAGGGACGACTACCTTTTGGGGGAACGGGGGCCAATGGAGGGTTACAGTGTACACACACACACACACACACACACACACACACACACACACACACACACAGCTAGAGGTGAACACCAGTGTCTGCTTATTATAAGTGACTTTGTCTGTCTGTCTGTCTGTCTGTCTGCCTGCTTCATCTTATCTAACTATAAATGCACCAAGTCTCTCTCTCTGTGCGTGTGTGTGTGTGTGTGTGTGTGTGTGTGTGTGTGTGTGTGTGTGTGTGTGTGTGTGTGTGTCTGTACGTCTGTACTGTAATCCACGTAACTCGAGAACCGTTCACCCCACCGACTTCAAATTCGACACACTCGTTCCATCCCAGATTCCCACCGCAGGGGGTGCAATGCAAGGCCGGTTCTAGGGGGGGGGGGGGGGGGGGGGGCGTCCTGCCCACCCAATCAAAGGTATGTTTTTTGCCTATAAGAAATATCACAAAATATCTGTACCATTTCTGATTTTAGACCCAACAATGGGGGACCCAACGTCTCCGCTGTCTCAGCCCCAGTCACAGTGAGCCCAGACTTGAATGGAGAGGCACCGTCCCAACCCGTGTCATGCCTGGTACCACACACGACCATGGCTTGAGTACTACGTTAAAAAATAATGCATGTTTCTGTTTCCCCTGTCGGAGTGTTGTTAATAAAAGGGATGTTGTTTTTACCATGCGTGGTTACACTAACCAAAGCGGCACTCGAAAATGGAAGGGGGCTGCAGAAACATGCATCCAGCCACAATCATAGACAGGCTGCAACGACCTGGTCAGAACACAAGTCCAGAGAGGCGACCGGGGCGACATTTGACAGTATGCTGGTAGGTAAGACAGCACTTGAAAAGAACCGGTACTATGTTAAAAGCATTGGAGGTGTTATTACGTTTCTCTGTGTTAACGAGTTGGGGCTCTGTGGAACAAATCAACAAAATAAACCTTACATGACCACAGCGATGCTGCTGCTGATGATGCTCATGACATTGCTTCTGGTCTTTTTTTAAAATTATTTGAGTACACCTTAGAGAAGGATGAGAAGCTAGCTGCTATTGCTAAGAGCATGAATAAAAATGCTACATACAAATCTAAGGGTATTCAAAATGAAATAATTGCAACATTAGCCAGCATGGTTCTTGCAGAGAACCAGGAAAAATATTAAAAGGCTGACTCTGTAGGATTCTGTATAAAAAGTGATGGGACAAGGGACAGGACCAATGTAGAAAATCTGTCTATAATTCTAAGATTTGTAAGTAAATCCATACCAGAGGAGCATCTAATTGGATTACTTGGAGTACACCAGCACTGAGATTTTAAAACACATTTCTGAGGCTGGCTACAGTGCTGACAATATAGTTAGCCAGTGTTATGATGGTGCTTTGGTGATGAGTGGAGTACGAGGTGTTGTCCAAGCACTCCTTCAAAAGAAGGTGGATAGATATGTGCCATATATTCACTGTTATACAATGACCAGTTGCATTTAGTGGTAGGATGTGTCACATCAACCTAAAAGAAGGCCTGGAAAAGACTATGCAATTCTTAAAAGCGAACTCATTGTTGCAAAGCCAATGTTGGCCAAGATATGTTGTCCAACCGAAACAGATCTGGCCACCGTGTCTAAACACATGAAGACATAGAATAAAGCATTTTTTACTGTGTTGCACAAGTTGTATGTGACAGCCCTTGTAATTGGTGTGTCTTCAGCTTCATGTGAGAGTTCCTTCTCCACACTGGCACATGTCCTAACCCTCTACCGTCGCACCATGTTGCACGACAGAAAAAAGAACTTGGTCATCTTGGCACATGAGAAATCTATAACAAATACATTGGACATGGATGGATTTGTTACCATTTTTGCCAGGACAAACAGAAGACTCATGTTATAGAGATAGATAGAGAGAGAGACATTAAAAAAAAAAGAAAAAAAAAAAGATGAAAAAAAGATAAATGCAGCCTCAACAGGGCACAAGCCAGATATGATGATTGATTGTCAGAGAGATAGATAGATAGATAGATAGATAGAGATAGATAGATAGATAGATAGATAGATAGATAGATAGATAGATAGATAGATAGATAGATAGATAGATAGATAGATAGATAGATAGATAGATAGATAGATAGATAGATAGATAGATAGATAGATAGATAGATAGATAGATAGATTTCCCCTGTGTGTCCATATATGGAGCTGTCCTGTGCTGACATCATTCTGACGTCTGCATAGACTCCATATTTGGGCATGCCTGACAAAGAACTCCATATATGGGTATAAAAGGGACACAGACATAATATCTGGGTGGTGCATGCATTTAGAAAAGAAGGAAGCACGCACAACTCCAACGGTCTCAATCTCATCTTGGAACATTTGTTATGTTATACTTTAGCTATTGAAAAATAGCAGATCTACAAGCTCATAGCTTTTAGGTCTGCTATTTTTGAAAAATCTTGAAAATGTGGCACAAATCTTTGAATATATAATATATTCTTTCAGAGCGATTTTTTTTTTCTTCAAATCTTTGCTTTTGAGGGGTTCCTGGAATAACATTTTCAGATGGGGGTCGGTGGCCAATTACATATAGTTTTTGGGGTCCTTGACATGAAATATTGAGCACCACTGATACAGAAACATAGGTATTTCAGAAAACTGTCAGGATTTAGAATTTTTTTTTTTAAATTTCGACGTCAGGCCTAAATGGGTTAAGATGAAACAATAAAGTGCCTTAAAGGACTACTGCGTGAGTGCTGGTATGGCACATGCATTTCCAACTTGCATCGTTCCAAGTAGGCCAGTGCCCAATGTACGGGCACCGCTCTAGTGACATAAATGACTGGAATAGGTTTGTTGATGCTGCATCTAGCATTGAAAAGCATAACAAAAGCCTAGATAAGTTCCATTCCACAGAAAACAGAGATAAAAGGGGTATTTCATGCACTTTTGACACAGAGATACGAGTCATAGCAGCAATCTGTAGCTGTGTCTTATGCAAATGTCTTGTGCAGTGGCATAAAGTAAGTACATTACTTTGAAGATTTTGATTATTATTACAAAACATAATACATTAACCATTTCAGTCCTGTATATAGTTTGGCCATTTTGAAAATAGCTGATCTACAAACGTGTAGATCGCTAGTATTTTCACTAGCTTGGGTGTCAGATGTCTCTTTGTAGTGCGAGTGTCTTACCTGTGCATCTCCCCGTCGATGCAGCACGTGTAGAGCCAGTAGAGCGACAGCGAGAAGCACACGATGGCCACCGACACGCTGATGGCCGACACGAAGTAGCACACCGACGCCGAGCTGGACGTCTGGGCACCGATGGCCCCCGACGTCACGTTGTAGTCCACCGTCCCGTAGAGCATGCACAGGCCTCCTAAATGACCCTGTTGACACATAGAGACATGTCACTGTCCTGTAGTAGAGCATGCAAAGGGCCTCCTAAATGACCCTGTTGACACATAGAGACATGTCACTGTCCTGTAGAGCATGCACAGGCCTCCTAAATGACCCTGTTAACACATAGAGACATGTCACTGTCCTGTAGAGCATGCACAGGCCTCCTAAATGACCCTGTTAACACATAGAGACATGTCACTGTCCTGTAGAGCATGCACAGGCCTCCTAATAGACCATTTTGTCACTGTCCCGTAGAAGGCGTAGGCCTCCTAAATGACCCTGTTAACACATAGAGACATGTCACTGTCCCGTAGAAGGCGTAGGCCTCCTAAATGACCCTGTTAACACATAGAGACATGTCACTGTCCCGTAGAAGGCGTAGGCCTCCTAAATGACCCTGTTAACACAGAGACATGGCACTGTCCCGTAAATCTTTGTTTGTTTTTTTCCCACGCTTGGTTTTGATGTCCCACTTCCTATCGTAGTTGATTAGCTCCTGCTGTTTGTCTACCAATTAGCTTAGTTTATGTCAGCTATGTGTCTGCCAATTAGCTTAGTTTATGTCAGGTGCGTGTCTGGTCAGTTGGCAGTTGGAAACCCAGACGTTTTTATTTCCAGGGAGAAAAAAAGAAAGTCTGGGACCGAGTCCACTTAAATTCAGCATAGAGTAGCGCAAACGTCTGCTGATTTCTGATCGTCTGTACCTTTGTTAAATTGATGCACACACGTATACGTGCGTGTGTGTATACACACACACACACATACACACACACACTCCTCTCTCTCTGTCGCTCTAATTAATTAGTCTCATGTCGCGCAGGTGCGTCTAGATTCTCGGATCCTGCCGGGAGCTGCCTATGCCATAGAAAGCATAGGTGGACCCCAGGCAGTTGGCAGAGAATGGGGTGAGCTCTAGGCTCAATATTTTCTGTATATAAAGGAGGATTTTTAAACCGCCATAACTCGGATTCTTGTCCTTGGTGGATTTTCTGCCATCCACATTTCGGATTTAATTTGTGCCTTTGTACCGCGACGCTGCCGCCATGTGAAAGCCTCTGACGACTCGAGATGTAAAGACTATGTGCATGTTCCAATGTTACTAGAGTGTGTGTAGCGAGAGTGTGTGTGTGTGTGTGTGGGGGGGGGGGGGGGGGGGGGTAAACTCCGACTATTTAAAGTGAAGCTGGCCCCTGGAACTGGGGTTTATGCTAACAGCTAGCGGTAGAGATAGAGTTAACAGCAAGAAGATTTCTGGTTTTGTTTGGAAATGTGTCACACAGCTCAGCCTCATAGCGATACTTTTAATTTAGTTTGGATATTGGGAAGAAGTAGTCACCAACAGTTACCATAGTGCTGCTGTGGGGCACCGCACAAACCTCTTATCTTCATATTCTAACTTTTTGTTTTTGAAGGGCCCCAAGTGGGCCCTCATGTGGCAGCCAAGTCTATGGACTTTTAATGTTTGTTTAGGGCACTAAACGCGACGTCATGTGGCGGCCAAGTCTATGGACTTGACTTGTAATGTTTGTTTGGGGCACTAAACGTGATGTCATACGGCGGCCAAGTCTATGGACTTTTAATGCTTGTTTAGAGTACTTTTAACAAACATATCTTTGGTAGATTTGTTTGGTAAATTAATGTCCTATACTTGATCATATATACAGCGTCACACAAAAGCATCAAAAGGTAGCAGATCTACAAGCTGTTTCGAGTCCTGAAAAGTATGTTATGGACATATGAGGTGTCCAGATGACATACAGCACAGGCTGCCAGCAGCCAGGCAGTGTGTGTGTGTGTGTGTGTGTGTGTGTGTGTGTGTGTGTGTGTGTGTGTGTGTGTGGGGTCATCTGACTTCAATAAGGGGGCGGTATGTGTATAATAGAATTGGGCACGCACACACGCACGCGGAGCCTCGGGTCACATGATATAAATCACAGTTCCACGTAATGTACGGTAGTATCATCAGTTATCACACCATGCAGGCAGACGCACGCGCGCGTGCACACACACGCACATTTTCGCTCGGTATATTCTATTGTTTTGACAGTCGGATCTGACAGTATACACTATAGGCCTATAGCCATATTTGGTGATCCTGGTGCGCGCAACGTACGCTCACGGTGGCGCGCGCGGACCTGTCATATGACTTGACTTATGAATTATTATTATTATTAGGCAACTTTTACGTTCTATAATTTGAGCTTCAAACTATATAAGATTATCAGCATATTGTTGCTCTTAATACATTATTAAAACTGTTCGGGAGAAGGGCGTGGATGATTCCGTCTGTCAAACTAAAACAAACGTCTTAAGTTGTCGCTCGCCGACAAAAGCTGATATACAAGTTGACAGATCGGTTATTTTTTATATATAAATGAGACAATAAAGATCAGGGGAATAAAACTATAAAAGCAGCTTTTATAGACTCCTCCATAATAAAGTATAAATCACGCTTCAACAAAACATGCTGTGTTTCTTTTAAACACTTAAACATAACTTTATAAACATACATCATGTAGGCTATTATCTACTAAAACCACTATACCAGAGACTATAGGGCGATCATGAGCTTTAGAAACAGGTTTTATGGGAAAGGCAAACCTCAGAAACTTAAACATCTAGTTCTTGTGAAGACAGTGAAAACCAAACAAGATCCTGACTGTTTATTCCCGGAAGGAATTCAACAGGACGGTGATATTAACGCACTCTTATAACAATTTAAAACCAAAAACTATTAAGCTTTATAAAACCCACGAAACCACTAGCCTATTATTTACAAGTTCCTGGAGTAAAAAGCAAAGGACATGCAGAAAACCCTAACTATAGCCAACGGTACATAAACATGCTACATGCAGGCTATCCCCCCAAAAAACGCATGCCGTTTAGTAGTTGATGAAATAACCAAGAGAATGAAGCTTTACATTTTAACACAAACGAGGAGCACCTTGGAACTCATTGAATGTTTTTACTTCGGATGTTTTCTCTCTTTGAGGCAAAGACTAACTCTCCTGATCGCCATCCTAAAGCCTCCTTCTTCTCTCTCGGTCACACAACAACATTAAACATGTTTAGGGAGTTGATATATAGATAAATAGATGTTTATAATATTAATATTTTGTACCTGTGATATGGTGAGAGCCGCGGCCGTCACGATGCCACAGACGAAGCATGCTGCGTAGAGGCACAGTTCCAGCACCAGCAACCACGGCACAGCAGCCATCACGGCGAGCATCATGCAAAACACTGCCACTGTGTACACACACACACACACACACACACACACACACACACACACACACACACACACACACACACACACACACACACACACACACACACACACACACAGTGAAGTGAAACAACTTTTTTTTTAAACTTTTTTCAAAGTAACCAGCAAGCTATATATGGAAACAGGTCAACATTGGCCAAATTGTCAAATCCTATTAAAAGGCAAACATTGTGAAAATAGCAGATTCTCCCTACCATGCATGTTAAATTTAGCCTACTTTGAGCAACCTACTCCAGAAAAGCTTCAGATTTAGCCTACTATCGGAGATATAATCTGAGATATTATAGCCTAATCTGAAACTGTCAAATAATAAAGATATGTCAAATTGACATATAGTTTAAATAGTTATACTTTGAACATAACATTACCTGATACATGATGTGTTGTATTAGGCTATATCTTATAATCTACTGCACATTTAGTCATTATTAAAATAATGATGTGAATGAATGAATAAATAATTTGAGAATATTAATTTCTTATTTTAAGTGACCTTAGATCTGCTATTTTCAAATGGGCGATATAGGGCTCAGGTGGTTAATGTAGCCTATATGTTTTGTGATCAAAATATACAAAGTAACTATAGTAACTAAAGTGTTTTGTATTGAAAATTGGAAATAATCCAGTCAAGTAAAAGTACCTCAAAATAGTACAGTCAGTATTTGAGTAAATGTACATACTGCAGTTACTTTAAACCAATGGTTCCCAAAGTGGGGTCCGGGGACCCGAGTTTGGGGGTCCCCAGCTAAATGATAGTTTGAAACCAAATGGACCCTTGTGTCTGTAACTCTGACTGTACAAATGGAACCAAATGGACCTGTGAGAGTGTACAAATGGAACCAAATGGACCCGTATAGGGTCCATTTGGTCTATTTGGCACTCTCAGAGTTAAATTAACATTGATTTTACAATATAAATTGGGAAATGCCATTAAATGGGGGTCCGTAGAGCTATGCATGTCAAACTGGGGGGTCCTTGAAATGAAACGGGTTGAGAATCACTGCTAGAGCCGTAAAAATCTTCTCTCATTGGGGTCCCTCTGCATGGTATATCTTTTCAAATGGGGGTTCACGGGCTAATTAGTGTCAATTCGGGGGTCCTTGACATGAAAAGGTTTGGGAACTTTTAAGCTTTACTGCTGCAGTTATAGTATCGTTGCTGTCAGGAGGAAACCTTATAACTCCATTTTTGAGGTTTTTGATTTTGTTTTTGCATAAATCAGTGCTATTGAACACCCTTTACGTCTGTGTGTTGTTTCGAAAATATTGAACCAATGGAAAGTAGTAAAAGGTGCTTTGGACAAAACCTCTTAACTCCATTGGACCCTCAAACTTTCTGCTAAAGCAACTAACTCCATCACCTCTCCTCCTCTCATGGAAGTAATTGACAATATATAAAGTTACAACACCAACTTTGATGAGGCTGTATTGCTTTGTTTTAAAAATATAAGGTTTCTTTTATTTCCTGAAAAATGTATATTTTTCATTTCCTGAAAAATGAACATTATGGAGTTATGAGGTTTCCTCCCGACAGCAGAGACATGGAATGCAGTGTGAAGATAAAGACAGACAGAGCCA
>NC_139716.1:16322382-16339882 GCF_964188405.1 Protomyctophum parallelum | reverse complement strand
GAGAGAGAGAGAGAGAGAGAGAGAGAGAGAGAACATGAGGCTTACCTGGTCCTGCCAGTAGCATATGCTTGCGTGAAAGATTAAGCCATGCATGTGTAAGTAGTACAAACGGCTTGTACAGTGAAACTGCCAACCACATGTAATGTGTGGTTTGATTAGACCAGTGGTTCTCACACATTTTCATGTCAAGGACCCACAAATTTATATCCCACTTGAAAAAGTCTACAAAAGTTCTGCACTGAGTTGATTGATTGGGCCATAATAAAAGTGTCAAACATTTATGGAGGGAGTGTGTTTGTACACACTATACACACACGTACACTTGCCTAGTATCGCTTTAAGTCCTTTGAGGGGTCATGGGAGGAGTTGTGGGTAATTTTTCATGTCAAGGACCCCAAAAGAGAAGATTTGTATGGCTCTAGCAGTGATTCTCAACCAGTTTAATTTCAAGGACCCCCAGTTTGACATGCATTAGTCTACGGACCCCCATTTAATGGCATTTCTATCTCTGGGACACCAATTTATATTGTAAAATCAATGTTAATTTAACCCCGAGAGTGTACAAATGGAACCGGGTCCATTTGGTTCTATTTGTACACTCTCAGACTGGTTCGGGGATGAGGAAAAAGGTACGCAGACTACGAAAATCAAAGCTTTTTCACGCCTTGGCAGGTTAACAAGAACATCATTAATTCATTGCAGAGCAAACAAATCATTGCGGTTTGTTTCGACAGTTCTTGCACCTCCAATACACGCTGCATGGGCAAGACCTACGCTGTAGAGTGCATTGCTGGAATTTGGCAGAAGTAGCAGGATTTTGGTATACCGCTCAAGGAAATGACATAATTGGCTCTTTACAAATCTGTATTAAACAATTCACCTAAGACCTGGCCGCTCCCACTTAGACACCACACACACACACACACACACACACACTTTTCCAGCTCATTCAGGAGCCCGAGGAGAAGAAAGAGGACGGATAGAAACCTTGACGTCAGGGAAGTAGGTCTTCAGTGTGTTGGAGGAAGGGTAGCGGGCGTAGAAGAACATCAGCTTGGCTTTCTTCAGGTGACAGGGAGACAGGCCCTCCTGGCTGTGGAACATCACCTATTAAGGACACTATAGCGCTGGAATTTCCTGGTTTTCTTAAAGCATGCAGTCGCTATTTCACCTTCTGCAGGGCAGTGCTGGCTGGCGTGAAACTAAGCAACTAAGTTACGCGAAGACCACGCCGTAGTAGGGCGGTAGTAGGGCGGGGCAAAGCCCTAGTAGGGCGGGGCAAAGCCCTAGTAGGGCGGGGCAAAGCCCTAGTACTACTAAATATTAGGGGCAGGGCATTCTCACATTCTAACACAGCCAGAAAACCCCTTTCTGGAAGCTTGGTAGCGTGCCTCGTTAGTCATTAAGACTCCCAACCCACACCTCCCTGGGATCGAATCCCGCTGCCCTGCACTACTTTTCCAACAACCGTGGATGACCTTTTTTTGGCCGATAAAATTTATTATTATATTAATTTTTAACTTTAGAAAGTACAATTTAGAAATTGTCAATTTATTTGGTCTTATTTTAGTCACTCATAGCTTAGATTTATTTAGTCTTCGACGGTGATATAGTTCGTCGTATATAGTTTTGGTCGTAAAAGGATATGGCGCCGGGAGGCAGGTACAGGTCCCCTCCGTCCATGGCCGCGTCTCTCTCTCTGTCCACATGGGGGTGCTGATGGTGCTGGTGGTGGTGGTGGTGGGGGTAGTGGTGTTGGGGGTCCAAGGGTCCGCCGGAGAGCAGGGAGAGAGGGGGGAAGGCGGCGTGGTGGCGGTGGGGTGGGCCGGCGGAATGGTGATGAGACCCCGCCCCCGGGAAGTCCAGGAAGGGATCGGAGGGGCCGCCGAAGAGAAGAGCAGGGCCGCCGCTCCCCCGCTTCTCCTCTCGCTCGCCCCTCCCCCCTCCGCCCCCCGGAGGAGGCGGGGGGAGAGAGCGAGAGAACAGCTGCTGCATGGAGTAATGCAGGAGGGGCAGGGGGGGGAGGGGGGGGAAGGAGGCGGAGCCAGCTGAGGAGGGGGAGTGGCAGAGGAAGGAGGAGGAGCTTTTGGGAGGAGGGGGCGGAGGAGGAGGAGGGGGGTGGTGCAGGAGCGAGGGATGTTGATGATGATGAAGAGGATGAAGAGGAGGGGGGCGTGGCGGGAGGTGGTGGTGGGGGGGGTGGGCCGAGGAGGAGGAGGCGGGGTTTAGGAGGCGTGAGGGGAGAGTGGGCGGGCCTCCCCCTCCTCCTCTGATTGGATGATCGGCCCCTCCTCTCCGTCTGGGCGGGTTGGCCGGGCACCGATGGGCGGTCCCTGGTCCGACTCCTCCCCCCGACTCCGCGTCTCTCATCTTCTGGAATAATGACATTCAAAAAATAAATAAAATGTTATTTATAACTCACTTAAACAATTTACGTCATAAGTCCTCTAAATAAACATTAAAAATCCAATAGACTTGGCTGCCATATGACGTAATCCTCAACAGCCATGCATCGGAGAGGCTAGCGCCCCGCTCAACATTTTATCCCACATTGTTTTGTTTGTATAGGTATAGGAAGCAGGCGTGTTATATCAAATATCTAAATACTGAATTGAGCAACTTGAAAACTTTCTGGGGGTGCTCCTAAAAGCCTGAGTACACGATAAAATTACAGCCAAAACATTTAGAAAAAAGTGAAATATCCTAAGGCGTAGACTAGTAAGAGACCAAAGTAAAAAATAAATAAAAAGAAGAAAGCTAAATCTTAAAAAGGTACGTTTTGAGTCCATTTTTAAAAGCATCGGTAGATTAGAATAGTCCTGACGTCACTCATTCATCCCCTGGGTCACGGAATTAATTTCTCTATGGAGAATAACTTTGGCTCTGTTTCGTTTACGATAGTCAGTCACTCATATTTGATTTGAAACAAGTCTTATCAGAATTCAGAATGGGCAGGAAAAAAATAACATGACCCAGGTAGGAATCCATAGGATGTGTAAAAGACGTCAGACTTCGGTGCTCTATACATTTGAAAAGGGTGCATTTTGCATCCCAAAACGCAGTTTATAGTTAAGGGACACAATGAAACAACGGCCTCTGCATCCACGAGATGCACTACTGTACTACTGTACTGTTTTTTATTCTAGTTAATTTTGCTAGCTTTAGTTGTAATAATCATTTATTCTTCTGTTTTCTACATGCATATAACCACATTATAACCATATAAAATGAAATTGTAGTTAAATGCTGCAATTTGTAAAAAATGACAAAATATGACTCTTAACGTAGTTGAAGTGGGACTCATAAAATGTCCCTGGGACTCATCTAAAAGACCATCCCTGCATCCCGGGACTAATTACATTGAAAACCTATTTACATCACTGCATTTGGGGGGGTCTCACCTCCTCCTCCTCTTCCTCCTCATCCTCCTCCTCGACCCTGCCCCCTCCTCTGGAAGGTGGTGGGGTGGGGGGAGAGGAGGGGGCGGTCCCCTCCTCGCCGTACAGGCGCAGGACGCGGTCGATGACGCGCGCCACGGCCGCACCCAGCTCCAGCTTCAGCGCCCGCGCCAACTTCTGCCCGCCCTCTGGCCCCTCCTCCTCATCATCATCATCATAGCCCAGCCAAACCCCCACCTAGGGATCAAAGTTATAATTGTTCATTATCCAGAATTCCATGCTATAAGGCTTTCTTACCTATATTTGTAGTTGTTACGTCCCCACCAAAGTGGTCCAGGTGTTATTTTGTGCAAAAGGGCATTATTGGCTATTTCCCCTAATATAAGCCCTCAATGTTTTTGTGCTAATTCGCTTATTTCCATCGAAATAAGTAGTAAAGTGTGCCGCTTGGGATAATATTTACATTATGAAAATATATACAAAGAAAATGTCACTTTTGTTTAACAACTTTTAACTTTTAACAACCCAGAATCCCAGCATATTCTGGGGGGGCAAAAACGGCCGATCTACAAGCTCACAACGCCTTGTAGATCTTTTGGAGAATTTATTTGTGTAGACTAGAGTGAAAAAACAGCGTACCAAATACACTCTTTTTTTTTTTTTTTTTTTTTTTAAGATATTTTTTTGTGGCTTACGCCTTTATTGATTTTGTAAGGGATAGAAAGTAGGCTGACAGGAAACGGGAGAGAGATGGGGGGATGACATGCGGTAAAGGCCGTGTCGGGTCCGGGAGTCGAACCCGCGGCACACCGCGACTGGATCACCAGTCCGGTGCCCAGACCGTTACGCTACGGCCTGGGCAAATACACTCTTTACAGGTCTGTTTTATCAAGTATAAAGGGTTTAAGTGGTACTGAATTTGCAGCTCAACAAACGCTAAATTCAGCATATGACGGAGGACGATTTAACAATACATTCATATCGGCGATGCGATTTCTGTGAGCGTTTTTTTATCACGATAAAAGATAATAAGTATTATCACTAATAATAACGATTACCTACCCCCAGCGCTCTCTCCATCATCATCGCCCCTTCATCCTGCTCCTCTTCCTCCCGTCTCTCTCGCTCGGCCCCTGTTCGTCCGCCGGAAGCGAAGCTCGGCTTCCTCAAGGCGGCGCCGACCAGTGAGAGAGAGACGCCGACGGTCTGATCCTCCTCCTCCTCGAACATCGTCATCCCGTCCGCCAAGAAATCTGCCTCCTCGTCCTCCTCTCCGCCTCTTAGGCTGTCGTGATTACAACCCATTTTAAACCACCATTAATTGTCAGGTTACATAACATTCCAGGTGACTAAAATGTGACTAAAACTAAATGAAAGAGACTATGACTAAAGCTAAAATCAAAATTTGCTGCCAAAAACAACACTACTAGTCGAGAGGCCTTACCCGTCTCCCCCGGCATTGCGCCTCCTCTTCCTCCTCTCGCGGAGGCCATGCTCTTCCTCCTCTTCCTGCTCCTCCTCCTCTGGGGCGGTGGCGGCGGCCATCTTCTCTCCGAACGCCCGCCACACTTTGTCCCGCAGGGCGCGCAGCCGCTCGCGCGCCTCCTCCAACTGCTCCTTAAGCTCCTCCTTCTCTCTCCCCCTTCCCCCCCTCCTCCTCCTCCCCCTCTCCCTCCCCCTACTTCTCTCTGCCCCTTCTCCCCCTCCCGCCGCCCCGCCCCCCTCCAGTTTCATCCTCTTGTTGGCTCTCGGGGCGTCGTGGCGCCAATCGGCCACTAGGTGGTGGTAGTCGTCTCCCTCGGTCCCTTCGTGGTCTTCCCCTCCCTCCTCTGTGGAACGAATGTGGAACATGAGTGTTTTCATAGGTTTCATGCATAACGGTCACATTTTACGCTTGTAATTATTGTCTCCACCAGGCCGAAGGCATGTGGGGAGAGTATGTTTTGCACTCCGTCCGTCCGTGTGTCCGTCCGTGTGTGTGTGTGTGTGTGTCCGTCCGTTAGTAGCTAATCTCGGCCACCGTTAACCCGGTCGATGCCAAATTTTGCACACACACTCCCTGGATGCCAACGATGAACCTCTGCCCCAAACTTTCCAGAACGGCCTGTTATAGCGCCACCAGGAGGCCGCTTTGTGCAAAACAACTTTTTGCACAGTACACCTACAGATTTTGTCCAAACATCACGCAAATTGGTACACAGTCTCTCTACAGCCATTCAACGAAACTGGTCTTTCAGATTTCTCAGACTCCATCCTGATTGGTTAAGATTGGCTTCCAAAGTTCACAGGAGTGCTCAGTTTCAAACAAAATGCTGCAAATCATGAACACATCGCGTGATTTCCTTGAAATTGTGCACCCACATTCCCACTAGGCCGAGGACGAAATGCCACATGAACAATTTCAACTCAGCCTCAAGGTGGCGCTATAACTGGCCGAAAAGTGTTTTTACCTCTAACTGCACGAATCTGTGGATCACTTTGTATGCCAACTCCCTAGAGGCCAAGGAAAAACCTTTGTCTGGAATTTTTCACATCTGCTCTTTATAGCGCCACCAGGAGGCCCACATATGTAAAACACATTTTCTATTATTACTCCTTCAGATTTTATCCAAATTTCACGCAAATCGGTACACATGATCTCCATAGTCATGTGATCAACACAGGTTTGTTTGATTTCTCATATTCCATCCTGATTGGCCACGATTGGCTCCTACAGTTTTCAGGAGTAGCAAATGGCCACAACTCGGCAGCGTCCGATTGCGATGAAACTGTGCACGCATATTCCCACTAGGCTGAGGAAGAATCCTGGTGGAGACCTGTGCCGATTGGCACTTTATCTAGTTATTATGTGTTTCTGCTGAAATTCCTTTTAATTTTTATTTTTATTATTATTTTATTTCTGAATTTTTTATGTTTTCATTTCGAATTAGTTGGAATGTACGATTTTTCCATTCTCTGCCCGACCGTGGAATTCATAATGTGTAATTCATAACGCACGCACGCACGCAAGCACGCACGCACACAAATATGCACACACGCACACAGTCTCACACACACACCGTCTTTCCTCTGCTCCTCTCCCGGGGTGTTTTTCGTGTACGGGAGCGAGCCCCCCAGAGCGGGGGGGTGCTGCTGCTGTGCGTTGGCATGCAGTTGCCCTCCGAACCTCTTGGGGGCTCCACCAGCACCGGCACCGGGCTGCAGGAGGTGGTGGATGAGGGGGAAGCCGGGGGGTCTCCTCCTGGCAGCCAGAGGGCGCTGTCCCACCGTGGAGTTGGACCGGGGGGGAGACGAAGGGGAGGGGCCAAACACGCGCATCATCTGTGGGGTGGAGTCATCGAAGAGATCTGAGGGCGGGTCCATCGCTGAGGAGGGAGAGAGAGAGAGAGAGAGAGAGAGAGAGAGAGAGAGAGAATTTGTCAGAACCATCGTTTTTAATTTTATTTAATAATATTTTAATTTACATTTTTTATAACATACATTACATACAATACATTCACAGCTTATAGATCAGTTTCATTCCAGTGTGGATCATGACTGACAGAATAAGGTCCCGAATACAAGTGGACGAAATGGGTTTTCTCAGATGGGTGGCTGGCATCTCCCTTAGTGATAGGGTGAGGAGTTCAGTCACACGAGAGAGACTCGCTACATCTTCGCCTGGATCAGATGGAGAGATTACTGTACATCGACTCACTGGCATTGGAACGTCTCGGGTTCCCCCAGGAGGAAGTCACTAATGTTGCTCTGGAGAGGGAAGTCTGCAGCTCTCTGGGGGAGCTGTTGCCCCCACGACCCGACTACGGATAAGCAGCTGACGATGGAATGAATGGAAACAAACATTGACGCACAGAACCATCCAACCAAGCTGCAATTCATTATAGATCCTATGGGGGGAGACATTGCATAATCTATCTGTGGAAAATAAAAGGCTGGATTTCCACGTATTGAAAATAGCTGACGCAAAAAGTATTTTGGCACATTACACAGTATCCCATGCCTAGTTAGGCCTCATGGATATCTACGTATGGTGGGGATACTG
Organism: Protomyctophum parallelum; assembly: GCF_964188405.1. Lineage (NCBI taxonomy): Eukaryota > Metazoa > Chordata > Actinopteri > Myctophiformes > Myctophidae > Protomyctophum > Protomyctophum parallelum. The sequence continues at coordinate 16,332,442 of NC_139716.1, read as the reverse complement.
TTTGCAAGATCATTCTTTGTGAAGTTCACCCCCCAAAGAACCTGCTTCAGAACCAGCTTCAGAACAGTGAAGTAGGGATGTTGTGTAAACCAGGGGTTCCCAAACCTTTTTGGCCCAGGTACCTTTGGGGGGGAATATTTTTTTCCAGGTACCCCCTCATCCTCGCAACACTGATAAGCATATTTGCAACCTTATACATTTAGATGCCATTTGGAACTATTGTATTAAAACTTTTTTTAACACATTTTCACAACATTTATTTAAGATGCTTATCTTAGAATATATGTAGACCTATTTGACAGTGCAGAAAGACATAATTGCCTTCCTTGATGCATCAATTAGGTGTCAACGACCATCAGCTGGTCACAGTCACAGACACTCAGCCTCTGCAGCACTCTTAACAGAAAGTGACTGTGTGGAGTCTGTTTCATATCCAAAGACCCTTGAATGATGGAATATGACTAAGGATTACTGTGATTATAATATACACATACCATAATTCACTGCCAAAAAAACCATTAAAAAGAAAATCTGAATTATTTCACGGACCCCCTGGCTATGCATCGCGGACCCCACTTTGGGAACCACTGAGCAATAGTCCGCTATTAGACGTCCGTCTAAATTACTTAAATCCCATACCCCAATATAAAGGACAGGGACCAGAGCAAATTGAGAGACTTGTTGTCTGCCTGCTGAAGATACAAAAAAACAAGTTATATGAAAAATTGATTTCCATAGGGAACAGCAGGCAGTCTTGGGAACAGGACTCACAAATTGCAATTACTGTCCATCAATGGGGGGGGGGGGAAAGTTAAAGTTAAAGTTAAATAGTAAAAAGATATCTTGCAATTACAATCCCCAGGAAATTCAATTCAAGATTATACATAAATTACAAACTACACCATATCAAAGGAGCAAATATGATTGAAAAAACAAAAAATGGTTCACAAAGCTACATCTAATGTGGCTCTGTCCGTAGCGCGGTACCAAGTGCCGCGCTATGAGCTTGTAGGTCTGCTATTTATTTTTAATCGTGAAAATGCGGCACAAATCTTTGAATGCGAACGTTTTTCTTCTTCTTCAAATCTTTGCTTCTGAGGGGTTCCTGGAATAACATTTTCAGATGGGGGGGTCGGTGGCCAATTAAATTACATATCATTGTTGGGGTCCTTGACATGAAATATTGAGCACCACACTGATACAGAAACATAGGTATGGCCTTAACGGGTTAAATAGATTTAAGAGAATCCTTATAGTATTCTATGGAAATGAATCTGATACTGTGCAAGGTTGTCAATATTACAATGTTGGATTGATGTTGTACCATGATGTACCATCTGTTCTCCATGGACATGAGACATGGATGGATTTTTCTTAGTTTGGGGCCCAGTTGTGGAATATATGAGAGGAGAATACGCAGAAATATTATCAATGGCCATTTAGACCTGAGGACGATTCTACAAATGTCTTCTAAATCCTGACGACCTACGTTTCTATGTCAGTGGTATATGTTCAAAGATTTGCGCCACATTTTCATGATTTTTCAAAAATAGCTAAAGCATAACACAATGCTTTAAACACCAAAAGGGGTTCCCGTCCAGAATGGGTTAAGGAACCAAGTTCCTGTCAAGTACAAAGGTTTTATGATTTTGAAGACTATATGAATTAAGAAGAAGAAGAAGATGATGTATGGGCGTATGTTTGTATGTACAGTAGGTATAATGTATGTAGGTATGTGTATTACGTTTATATGTCAGTTTGTTTGTGTATATGTGAGTCATGTCTCAGTTTGTGAAAACTTTAAAAATAAAATTAGTGAAAGACTAAAACCAGGCTATAACTGGTATAAAAATGAAAGTTTTATAGCGGTCTATGGCTTAGCTTAGATGTTGATTATTATTATATTATATTATTAGATTATTTAAACATCTACATATAGACCGTCTATATATATCTGTTGAAACAGTCATTTTTAGGCTAGTTAATGCATTTTTAGACGGCCATTTACATGTATTTCAGACATCTAATAGCCTGAAATATGCTCAGTGGGATGGTTCCAGAAAGAGACCGTTTCAAGTGTGCGAGACAGTTGAAGTGCATGGACACATTTAAAAAGCAATAGGTACCAGTGAGAGAGAGTCTGTCAGTACTGTGGTCCAATTTCTGCCAAATGGATCAAGTGCAAATGCAGTAAAGCCCTATCCACGTTTTTCCCCGCCAAGGTACTGGGGCTCCTTGTCCCCGTGGGCACACTGGACGCGTCAGGAGCGTCAGAAGTAGCTGAAGCCCTTCTTCTTCGTGGGGTTTTTAGACAGCTGGTGGATGAAAAAGAAGCTCCACCTCCGCGCCCAACGGACACGGAGGAGAGCGCGTCCATGAAGCTGTCCGTCGCGTCCGCCGGGCGCGGAGGTGGAGCTTCTTTTCCATCCACCAGCTGTCTAAAAACCCCACGAAGAAGAAGGGCTTCAGCTTCTTCTGACGCTCCTGACGCGTCCAGTGTGCCCACGGGGACAGTGTGTGCTTTGCTTCCTTCAGGCCGTGTTGCCATGTCTACTTATTATAAGCAACCTTTGACTTGTTTTTTCTGTAGAGTTACTTGCAAATAAATGTTTTTGGTTGATGTTTTTTTGGGCTCGATTCTAAAGTGTAGTAGTAGTTGCTTATTTGTGTTTGCTTCCACATTTCTTCACATCAAGGAACCCCCGATTAATATGTAATTGTCCACAGACATCCATCTGAACATATTGTGTGCCTTTTTTAATTAAAATATTCAAAATATTTCAATTCATTCTCATTACTCGAATATATAGAATAATATTCTGTTTTTAAATAATGGATGTACAACCTCACAATGTGTCGCTGTGAGCTCGTAGATCAGCTATTTTCATTTGTGCTTGTTTTTCATAGACCTGGCCACTTGTTTCTCTTTCAAAACTGGCACAGCAAGAGAAAGAGGAACTTCGCCAGGCCCAGGAAATAATTCCCAATGCATTTTCCCGATAGGCTTTTCAAAAAGTATTTATTTAAAGACCTTTTAAGCGTCGTACAAAGCCAACTCGAGTTGGGACAAATCATGACAACAAACACAATATGTTGGACCACACAAATAATTACAAAGAAGAAAAACAACAAAAAAAGTATTGTAACCTGCCGTTTTCTTCTTCTTTCTTTTGTTTGTTGTAATGATTTGTCACAACCCGAGTTGGCTTTGTACGACGCTTAAAGGGTCTTTAAATAAATACTTTTTGAAAAGCCTATGGGGAAAATGCATTGGGAATTATTTCCTGGGCCTGGTGTCGTCATGAAAGGGGGCGGGACTACGACACTCTATTATATATAGACCTTATATACACAGCCCGATCTCATCCAAACAAGGTGAAATAGCACGGATTGGCAATTCCGTACATACAAAAATGGAAAACCTCCAAATCCAAATGATTGTTTTGACAGCGACGGAGGCGTGGCTTTCACTAGTATTGTATGCAGGGACGTGCACACATAGACATCAAAGGAGGCTTCACCCCCTGCCCTTTTACCCGTCTGTAAAACAACTGCCCTCTCCAGACCATGAATGCAGCATTTACTATGGTGAAAGAAACGCAAATTAAACTCCTTTCCTGCATGCCGGAAAGGCAGCATTCAGGAGAATAGCTTTTTTTCTCCTGAACTTGAACAAATATGTTTATAAATCCATGTCGTACACAGCATCTCCACTAGCTATAGTGCTGGGTTGTGCCCCGAAAATAGCAGATCTACAAGCTAATAGATCTTCTATTTTCGCACTTTTTGTCCAAAAGTGCCCTCTGCACGTCTCTGATTGTATGTACGGAATCGTCAATCCGTGCTATTTTCACCGCGTTTGGGCGAGTTCAGGTTTGACATTATTTACGATTCTGTGCTATCGGGTTACAACTGGGACGGGGCTGAGTCGGCTCTACCGAACTTCGCAACGCTCGACACAGCAACTCGCATGCTCGGTGGTGTCTCTCGTGGCTCACGTTCGGTAGAGAGAGATGGCGGCGAGGATTTCAGTGAAATAATGTGTACGGATGCCAAGCCTCCCCCTGGCCAGCCTGATGGAAGAGAAAGGAACTGGTTGGAATAACGTGTTCCTTCCACGCGCTACGTCCAACCAGGAAAACTCCCCCCTGTCGGGTGTAAAGGAGCAACTTGAACACTTGAACACTCATGCATGAAGGAAGCAAGTTCAAGTCCGTTGCTCTCCCCATGTCCCCCATATATGGGGACTAGGTTGGTGGAGCCCAGGATCACATTAGATAATTGACACAGGGGTGAAAAATGGGTTACAAAATCGAAACTGAAAGAAATGCCAATCCGTGCTATTTCTCGAAGTTTGGGTGAGACCGGGGTTGATGAACCATGGCTGTATGTGTCATAAAATCCTTGCACCGAGCTAGTGAAAGTGACATGAGGTGTATTCAGACTTTTGGGGGAATTATTTCCCTACAGAATTTATTTTACACATTGTTCGTCACCAGGACAACCTCACGTGGTGTTCATCATACTGAAACAGAACATTTTTTAACTTTTGCACGCACGCACGCACACAACCTCTCACTTCCTACTGTACACCCTTCACTGTTTCCTTCCTCTCTCACTCTCTTTATATAACTCACTGTCTCTCTCTCTCATCCCTCTGTTCTCAGTGTCTCTCTCTGTCCCCCTGTCTCTCGCTGTTATCAGTTCAGACAGCCTGCAAGCACTGTTTGATCACACTGTTTACCCTCACACACATGCATGCGTACGTACGCACGCACGCACGCACGCACAGTCGCACACATGCACGCACACACACACAAACGCACACACACACACACACAAACGCACACACACACACACACACACACACACACACACACACACACACACACACACACACACACACACACACACACACACACACACACACACACACACACACACACACACACACACACACACACACACACACAGAGGTAGAGAGGATGAATGAGAGAGGGATTACAATGGTCAATGGTCCTTGGGGAGAGAAAGGGAGAGATCTGTAGGCTACTGTTGTGCGTGCGTGCGTGCGTATGTGTGTGCTACTTAGCACTGATAACACAATAATCCACTTCAGTTGGATACACTACCACTTATACCACATAGACAGACAGACAGACAGACAGACAGACAGACAGACAGACAGACAGACAGACAGACAGACAGACAGACAGACAGACAGACAGACAGACAGACAGACAGACAGACAGACAGACAGACAGACAGACAGACAGACAGACAGACAGAGCATTGGTCCCCTGCATGCATGCATGCGGTCGTTGGAAACATGAAAAGAATTAATCCTCAAGCACATAAACAGGCTAAATATCAATTATTCAAATGGCCTGTTCTTCCCCTAGCATCATAATACAGCCCAGATGGCTGATAGATAGAGCCACAGATTAGCCTCTTCCAGTGGTGGAAAAAGTACTACGCACATTTTTTTGCTTAAGCAAAAGTACCAATAATGCAATTTAGAAATACTATCACAAATACATTGTGAGCTTGTAGATTGTCTATTTTCAAATGGCCGAAATGTCTGTGTGTGTGTGTGTGTGTATATATATATATATATATATATATATATATAGGGCTGAAGTGGTTACTGTATGTTTTTTGTAATAATAATCAAAATCTCCAAAGTAACTAGTAACTCAAATAGTGGCGTAAAAGTACAATATTTGCATCCATAATTTTTCGACTGCGGTCGAGATCATGTATTTCACAATGCCACGCCAGACTTCCCGGTCCTTCATTGCCACCCCCAGTTCCTGCTTACTGATGCATGTGTCCCTAGCGACAGTTTTCTACCTCTGGTCTGCTTTGAGGCAGGATTCCAGAGAAGAAGGGAATATATAACCTCATGATCAGCTCTGTAACAGTGGCCGGCAAACTGTTTTGCCAGTAGTGGTGTACAAGTAAAAGTATTGCAAATTGGAATGACTCAAGTAAAGGGCAAATACTTCAAAATTGTAGTTAAGTACAGTACTTAAGTAAATGTAGCCTACTTAGTTACTTTCCACCACTGCGAATGGATGGACGACAACAACAACAACACCACATTGAAACAGAAATGTATCAGTGCTTTTCAACCCTTTTTCATATCAAGGTCCATTATTCATTTGAGCCATTTGATTACATTTAGCCCCTCACACCCAAAACTAATATTTTGTTGTTGGTGGATACGATTTAGTCTACAATTCCATTCTGAATTGATGTTGCTACCATTAGGAGAGACAACAGGCAAACGTTGATCAAGATAACAATTATTCTACATGCTCTAATTGTGTAGACTTCTTGTAAATTAAGTAATGCAGATGTTTAACAATAATTTAACCCTTGAGGACATAAAATGAAAACAAATGGACCTGTAAGGGTCCATTTGGTTACCAACTCTCCATCGTTTAGCTATGGGGACCACCTGGAACCCCCTCAAGGACCACTGGTTGAGAACCACTGATGCACAGCATGCAGACTATAGGGACGGACGGGGCGATAGCCGTTATTTATCATTTATTGTGAATTTGTGATTACGATAATCGTATCGCGGAGATTTAAATTCATGGTGAAATCGTCCTCCATCATACACTTGATGAATTAGCTTTTTTAATTAGCTTTTGTTGAGCTGCATATTCAGCACCACTTAAACCCTTTGATGCTTGACAAAGACTCCATGACTCCACGTGATATACTGTACAGTATACTCTTATTTCGGTGCCATGTCATTATTCTGACCTCTCACTATTCCAACCTAATTCCGAACCCTATAACCCTAACCTCAGTCTTAACCGGCCACATATAGGTTGCTAACTCTAACCTCAGTCTTAACAAGCCACGTAGGTTGCTAACCCTAACCTCAGTCTTAACCAGCCACGTAGGTTGCTAACCCTAACCTCAGTCTTAACCAGCCACGTAGGTTGCTAACCCTAACCTCAGTCTTAAACGGCCACGTAGGTTGCTAACCCTAACCTCAGTCTTAACCGGCCACGTAGGTTGCTAACCCAAACCTCAGTCTTAACCGGCCACGTAGGTTGCTAACCCTAACCTCAGTCTTAACCGGTCACGTAGGTTGCTAACCCTAACCTCAGTCTTAAACCGCCACATACGTCGGACTAACGGGAGGTCAGACTTATGGGAGTAAGTACTAGCCTTGCCGAGCCATAAGGCAGGAGCCTATGGGGCATGTGAGGTAGCTTGATATGTACAAGTACACCCCCTGGACATGACGCTAGTATGATACAAGTACACCCCCTGGACATGACGCTAGTATGATACAAGTACACCCCCTGGACATGACGCTAGTATGTACACCCCCTGGACATGACGCTAGTATGTACACCCCCTGGACATGACGCTAGTATGTACACCCCCTGGACATGACGCTAGTATGTACACCCCCTGGACATGACGTTAGTACACCCCCTGGACATGACGCTAGTATGTACACCCCCTGGACATGACGTTAGTACACCCCCTGGACATGACGCTAGTATGTACACCCCCTGGACATGACGCTAGTATGTACACCCCCTGGACATGACGCTAGTATGTACACCCCCTGGACATGACGTTAGTACACCCCCTGGACATGACGCTAGTATGTACACCCCCTGGACATGACGCTAGTATGTACACCCCCTGGACTTGACGCTAGGACTTATACCCCCAATCCAACCATAGTGTATTAAAAGGATAGAGACTGAACTGGCACGAAGCTCCGCCCCCTCCGCTATCATGTCAGTGGAAGTTGCTCAGTGGCGTTTTGAAGCCGCCGGAGGGACCGTCTATTTCCACCTTTTTGGGCGCATTTCCGCATTTTACCTAAAAATTTTGGAGGTCAAATGCGGAAGTGCAACTGAGCGCTCAATGTTAAAGCCCAGCTGCACAGGGTTTCCTCGTCATGAATCCACGGGTCCGCCTGCAGTCCTTCCTCTTACCACTAGGGCCCAGCGCTTCAACGTTGGAGTGCCTAGCTGGCCCCTTGAATCCAACCCTTGATACTGAGTGCCAAGCAGGGAGGCACTGGGTCCCATTGTTTAGTCTTTGGTATGACCCGGGCCGGGGATCGAACCCCGACCTCCCAGTCTCAGGGCCTAACCCTAACCCATGTCCACTCACGTCCACTCACAGTTAACAGTCTTTGTATTGAGTTGTGCTTGAAATGTACTGTAATTCTGCAAACTGTTAATACAAATTTCAATCAAACAATCAATCCCTTAACTCTGATAGTGTACAAATGGAACCAAATGGACCCACAGGTGTTTCTGTTAATATTATTGTCCACTATTGTACATTATGTCGGTGGCAAAAAAATATATATATTTCAACAAAAATGTCCGCCAGCATGCCGATGATCTCCGTTCGTGGGATCAGTAACCCCCCCCCCAGACACACACACACACACACACACACACACACACACACACAGGACCCAGGACCACAGTTTGACAACCACCCCCGTATAATTATACTGGGGGTGCAGGGTTGTCAAACTGTCATATATGCAGACCTAGGCCTATACTAAGAATGAAATATAAATAGGGGAAATAAATTAGAGAAACAATTCTCGCATAGCCAGCCTTCTAGTATAGCTATACACAGGCTAATATAACTATAAGACAATTCAGCAACAGTGATTAAGCCTAATAACCATTAAAGAAATATCAGCTACCCTAGCTTCAATAATGCATTGGAGTTTTTGATATATATATATTTTTAAGGGCTAAACAATTATGCATAGGTGAAATAACCTATCTTAAGAAATGTATTTATAATAATAATAATAATAATAATACTGACTTGTGTCATTAAAATTACTTGTGTCATTATTATTTGTTTTCTAGCCTACTACAGCGGCTTTGAAGCAACATCTGCCGGGTTGCATGCAACCTGTCGCACCCACATCGGTGACCTATCGCTACATGTTGCTTTTTAGGCAGTACATTTTCGACGGTACGGTTCAGTTTTCTTCTTCCCCGTCACCTCACAACAATGAAACATCAAACAACTAAATTAAAGTATTCACCAGACTAAGCAACACGAACGCACGAATAATGCATTTTCACTTGAAGAAAACTGCAATAAACTCCACTCTAGCGGCACATATTTCTTCAGGTCACTCATGTTGGTATAACACCGGGACAGCAATCCGCAGATCTACAAGGACTCAACGCGTCGCGACGCAACGCGTTGAGAGCTTGTAGATCTGCTCTCCTGTGGGGTTTGGGGGGGGGGGTAAACGACCCAGACTGTCGTTTCTAACGGAATATAAACGCACGCCGGCGGCCATGCAGTGCATGCATCATGCACGGACTATCATGTCGCAGCACAAACGCCAAAATAATAAACGAACAAACACGCGCACATTTACTACATTTACAAACACGTAGTGACGCGAGTAATTATAACGATGAAATGACGGCGTGACAATCGATTAGTTATCTTACGAAACGAGATGTAAAGTTTGACGAGGACATTTTTGTGATAATAAATAAAGTATAAAAACTCACTTTGATAATCGCACAGGCAGGCAGCAGAGGAGAGGAGAGCTCTGCTGCTGCTGTGTCCGACCGACTCCGTCCGTCCCTGTGTGTGTGTGTGTGTGTGTGTGTGTGTGTGTGTGTGTGCGCGCGCGTGCGTGCAGGCAGGTCGCGAACCCAACACCACTGTGATGACACACACTTTCCTGTTATTTCCTCTATAGCTGTCTGTCTGTCTGTCTCTCAGCCTATCTATCTCTCCATCTCTCTCTACTCTCCCTCGCTTCTCTCTCTCATAACTCCATCTCCCTCTCCAGCTCCCTCTCCCTCCCCCTCCGACTCTCTCTCTCTCTCTCTCTCTCTCTCTCTCTCTCTCTCTGTGGGAGTCAGGTACGAGGTGCGCGTGTGTGTGTGCGTGTGTGTGGGGGGGGGGGGGGGGGGGGTGCGTGGGTCCTCCCCCCCCACACCACACACACACATCCATCAGTGGATTGATTGTATTCATTTGATACAGAGCAGAAGGCGTGCGTGCGTGTGTG
>NC_139716.1:16237382-16317382 GCF_964188405.1 Protomyctophum parallelum | reverse complement strand
AAAGAAATACCTCATGGAATTGAATCACCAGGATGGCTTGGTTTGCAGGATTAAAATAATTCTCAAATATATATTTTAGGAAATCTCTATCATGGGAAACATGAATGGGCTTTCGCTCTGTGGCAGCGCCACTGCTTTGCCCCGTACCATGACATGCAGTGGTGGAAAAAGTACTCACATTTTGTACTTAAGAAGTATCAATACTGCAATATAATAATACTCCATTAAGTAAAAGTCTGGAATTCAAAATGTACTTGAGTAAAAGTACAAAAGTATTGGCCTCAATATGTACTTAAAGTACCACAAGTACCACAAACAGAATGTCCCATGTCAAGTTTTCAAATGCATGAAAATCTTTTGAAAATAGCCGATCTACAAGCTCACAATGCGTCGCATCGCGACACATTTGTGAGCTTGTAGATCGGCTATTTCCAAATGGCCAAAATGTAGTTGTTAATGAAGTTGTTAACCCATTCTGGGCGGGAACCCCTTTTGGTGTTTTAAGGATTATGTTATACTTTAGCTATTGAAACTAGCAGATCTACAAGCTCATAGCGCAGCACCAAGTGCTGCTTTACGAGCTTGTAGATCTGCTATTGAAAAATCGTGAAAATGCGGCACAAATCTTTGAATATATATTCAGAGCGACCGTTTTTAACTCACATATCTTTGCTTCTGGGGGGGGGTCCCTGGAACAACAGATTTTCAGATGGGGGTCGACGGCCAATTTCATATATTTTTGGGGGATTTCTGTCAGGATTTAGAAGACATTAGTAGAATCTGTTCTCAGGTCTAAATGGTTTAAGAAAAAGTACATCTTTAAGTACAGTACTTGAGTAAATGTACTTACTTCACACCACTGGTTGTCAACACAAGTTCTGAAACCAAATGAAACACTCAAGATAGCCATCATAATATTAACTTAAATGGTATTTACTTACAAAACATAACATGGCAAATTGTTGTGCAAATGATAAACAGTTTAAAACACAACATGAAACATTTTGTCAAAAGGAAGGCAGAGGAATGGATCTCAACATATATTCAAAATAGTTTGTTAAAGTTTGTTGTGAAGTGATGTTGTTTGTTAAATAGCTCTATTTGTGATATTAATCACAATCATTGCTATAGATCAGTGGATCTCAAACCCTAGCCCGTGACCCAAAAGAGAAACTTGGTGTCTCCCTGTGACCCAAACTAGTGAAAATAGCTGATCTACAAGCTCCCAACGTGGCGATTTATACGCCACGTTGTCAGCTTGCACATCGGCGTTGTGCAATATTAAAGCAAACATTTTTAACTAATCTTTGCTTCTGGAGGTCCCGAAATATTTTGAGATGGGGTTCGGAGGTCACCTTTGTCCTCTGAGCACCACGGATCGTTTTCACAACACAACAGTATAGAGCTATTTAACACTTAAAAAAAACCAAAACAACATTCACCACAAATCTCAACTAAAAGGCGTGAGAGAGAGAGAGAGAGAGAGAGAGAGAGAGACACACAGACAGACAGACAGACAGACAGACAGACAGACAGACAGACAGAGTAGTGTATTACTAATCGTTCAATTAAGGCTATGATAATATTGAATAATCTCAGATCATTAAAATAATTTCCAGTGTGTGTGCTTGGGAGGCAAATCTCAATGATTGGGCATGGGACACAAGCTAAGGCTTGATCACCCTTTAGCTGGCCACCTTTGATGAGGGTGTATAGTGTTGGAAGGCCGAAACACCCGCTGATTCAAAGGCACACTACTGAGGATGTGTCCCAAAATTTACATCATACCCTAGTTAAGAAATACACCTCCTAATGCCACTCTTAACATCAAGGCAATCTCATGTGAGCCCACACCATCTATTGGCACAATGGACAGTCTTAACTGTTAACTAACATGTGTGCAACTGTGCACTTGTATCGGAATATCGGATTGGGCAAAATCGGTATCGGCAGATATTAAAAATCAAATGATCAGAATCGGATCGGGAGAAAAGAAACACTAGGGCATCCCTAGCTCGTGTTGTAGTCAAGTCCAGGGAGTCCGAGTCAAGACCCAGTCTGAGGGGAGAGCGAGTTCAAGTCAAGACGTAGTCCAGACCAGAACTTTGTACAACAACTGAGACTCATTATGGCCTATAACATTTTAAAAGAACAATACCCAAAATATTTTAAAGGTTACTTCCCGTATGTTAACCAGTCCCATAGTTTTAACACAAGGGCTAGTGTAGGTGGTCTTAAACCACCAAACCTTAAAAATAGGGTAGGTAGAAGCTCATTTAAATATACAGGGGTGGAGGATTGGAACAAAATCCCAAGGGAAATTAAATTTGCCCAGTCTTTGAACATTAAAAAATATATAGCATGTTGAAGAATTAGCTGATGGGCAAGTTAGTTATAGTATAGTATCTGTTGTAAATTATTGTGAATTAGGTCCTCTGACTTGTTGTGCAATCCTGATAATTCTGTACTGCTCATTTATGAATTGTATCATGAATATATCAAATAAATCAAATCAAATCAAATACATAAAACACTGCGAGAGCAGGCAGGCGTGTCAGCTGCGCTCCGTTACTTAACAAGCTAGCTGTCTATAAGCGCCAGACAGCTCTCTGCTCCTCATAACATGGATATAATACAATTATTTCATTGCAATGTAGTGACTCGTGATCTGAGTGGACTCGGTGGGGGGAAGAGTCCCGAGTCCCTAAATGGTCCGAGACAGAGTGAGTGTGTGCGTGTGCGAGAGAGAGGTGTGTGTGTATGTGCGTGCGTGTGTGTGTGCGTGCATGTGTCTACGGGTGTTGTTGCGTGTGTGCGTGCGTGTGTGTGGGAGAGGCGTGTGTGTGTGTGCGTGTGAGTGTGCATGCGTGTGTGACTACGGGTGTTGTTGCGTGTGTGTGTGTGTGTGCGTGGGAGAGGCGTGTGTGTCCACGAGCATCTCAGCGTGTTTCAGATATTGAGCTGTCCGTCGTTTCACCAACTCTCTACGACCTGGATCACTGTCACCTGGTAGAGAGACAGAGAGAGAGAGAGAGAGATAGAGTGTGTGTGTTAACCCATCTACTGCCACCTGGTGGACGCAGAGCCAACCGCAGACTGCCAAGCCGGTTGTAATGTGACACACGCTGGATTCACATCCTGTTTGGGGCGGCCATCTTAGATGCTAAATAAATAGCGTCAATGCTAGCGAGCTAAAATGAAGCCATCCTTGCGCTAGAAACCGCCAATGTTCCGATCGGGATCACCACATAATCAGCAAAGACCTCAGAACATCGCTCATTTTATCCAGAATCATGGAGAGCTCCGTAGATTTCGAGTTATTCAGCTTTCTAGTCAGCCTGTATAATGGGAGGTGGACGGCAGTGAGGATGCACGAACCCGTCTAGGATCACTAAAGAAGGAAGGGCCAAGCCAAAAATAAATAAAGAAATTGATATCAATAGAGAGAGAGAGAGAGAGAGAGAGAGAGAGAGAGAGAGAGAGAGCACGGACAGGAGTCCCCTCAGTCTTTGTGAACTTATAGATCAGTTATTTTTTGGCAAATGAATTAATTTATATGGTAAAAGGTAGTGAGTGGAACAACTGTCCAAGTAACGCAAGGGGCTTCAAGGACCCTTATTTGGAACCCCCCCCCCCCCCCCCCCCCCGTGGTAACTCTGTGGACCCCCTGTTGAAGACCCATGGACTAAGTAAATCTGACGACAATATCTCTAGAGGGTGCTAGGTGTACTTTTTTATTTGCATTGTAATCCCCAGGGGGATTTTAGATCGCCTCAAATAAGGACTGTCTTTTGAAAAATAGACAATTAAATCATCCCGGCCGTTTCACTCATATGGATATGAAGAATCAACTGACTGAGAGAAAACGCTAATGTTACTGCCGCCAAATTATTTATATTCTGGCTAAAAGGACAAAGGAAAGAGAAAGTAGACGGACATACTGTACATACATGATCCTCCAAAAATCTATAATGAAAATAAGACAAAAAGAAAAAAGCGCCTTGTGTTTTTGTTCGATGTTTACTTGAATACAAATACAAAATACCTTTAAAAAGTAGAAAATCAACAGAAGGTTGTCACTGGAGGAGAAAATGCTCAGTGGCAGCGGCGGGATTCGAACCCGCGCCTCCGAAGAGACTGGAGCCTTAATCCAGCGCCTTAGACCGCTCGGCCACGCTACCTCTGACTGACACCATAACAGCTCTCTCTCTCTGTGTGTGTGGGTGTGTGTGCGCGAGAGACAGAGAGAGTAATGTTCCTCTTCCTAGAATAGCTGTGTGTGTGTGTGTGTGTGTGTGTGTGTGTGTGTGTGTGTGTGTGTGTGTGTGTGTGTGTGTGTGCGTGCGTGTGTCGGTGGGGGGTGTAACTGATAGTCAGTAAACTGGAAGTAAAGTGAACCATTAACTACTATCCAACGTGCTATACAGTGGGGTACGTTTCGAAGGTCAAATTGGGCCCTCTAGGTTGCACACACACACACACACACACACACACACACACACACACACACACACACACGCACACAGTAAAGCTTTTCTTTCATGGCTTGAGTGCTTGACACCGTCTTATCACTGCTTGCAGATACATTTTTAATTTGTATTAGTTTTATTACCAGTAAGACGCCTGAGGGCGTGCGCACATCTGCCTGGGTGACGGCAGACTACTGGGCGAGCTCGGGCGCTTTGGCATGGTGGGTCAGATCAACATATGGAATTAATTCTGTACTGACCATATATGGAGCATGTCTTGAGTGTACAGGGTTTGATGAGATCAGATCAACATATGGAATGTCAGAACAGGTCAGCTCCATATATGGAGATCTAAGGGTGGCAGCAGGGGCAGTGTCTTGAGTGTACAGGGTTGATGACATAAGGGATCTATATGGGCTTAATATTGATGACATCAGGGATCTCCATACATCAGGGATCTCCATCCCTGATGATGTCACGTGATGTCACGAGGCATGACTATATATGGTCATGCCTGGGGTGACCAACCAACCAAACAAACAACTGACGGGAAATGCACAATTTCGTAGTAAATGCGACCTGCAGTCGCAATTATTATTTGTACCATTTACTAGCAGTCCTGTATCCTAGTATCATAATGTAATGTAATCAGAGTACCTTTTACTCCAGTAATGAGTATGTCCACAGCCGTCCTGTAGCGCAGTATGGCCGAGCTGAACTCGCCCTCCCTCTCTCTCTCAATGGCCGCCGTGAGTTCATTGGCCGCCTCCGTCAAGTAGCCCGCCTCCCCGGTGTCCTGATTGGCCAGTGGCAGCGAGAACAGCTCTGAGTGGTCGTTGGGGGAAGTCACCTGATCTGATAACGGGACACAGAAACAAAACCACACACCCTCAGGAGAGACATATTTTTGGGGGAATTTTGTGTTCAAAATGTACTTAAGTAAAAGACAATTGTCTTCTAAATCCTGACAGTTTTCTCAAAAACCTTTGTTTCTGTGTCAGTGGTTCTCGAACTATTTCATTTCAAGGCGCTACATTTTCACGATTTTTCAAAAAGCTAAAGTATAACGTAATGCTTAGAACACCAAAAGGGGTTCCCACCCAGTTTGGGTTTTAACCTACTCTAGATTTTACTGACAGAGGATAGACGATAAGAGGACAGAGCCAGGACTCCTCCTTCACCTGGGTGAAATAAATACCGTAATTTCCGGACTATAAGCCGCGGCTAATGATAGATATTGTTTGCAGCCCCCCATATGATAGATATTGTTTGCAGCCCCCCGCCCCCCATATGATAGATATTGTTTGCCGCCCCCCATATGATAGATATTGTTTGCAGCCCCCCATATGATAGATATTGTTTGCAGCCCCCCGCCCCCCATATGATAGATATTGTTTGCAGCCCCCCATATGATAGATATTGTTTGCAGCCCCCCATATGATAGATATTGTTTGCAGCCCCCCGACCCCCATATGATAGATATTGTTTGCAGCCCCCCGCCCCCCATATGATAGATATTGTTTGCAGCCCCCCGACCCCCATATGATAGATATTGTTTGCAGCCCCCCGCCCCCCATATGATAGATATTGTTTGCAGCCCCCCGCCCCCCATATGATAGATATTGTTTGCAGCCCCCCCTTCCCTCCTATGACAGATATTTGAGTAAATGTACTTTGTTACTTCACCTTGCTTGCAGCAGGGGTCGAAGATGGCCAGGTCGTTGTCAGACAGCGGAGGTGGCGGGGGCGGCGATGGCACGTGCCCCTCTCCCATGGAGTCAAACAGCGAATCAAATTCCTCCCGGGACTCCTGCGATTGGTGGGCTGCTCTGGTACAGCAGGGCGGGTCAGGGGAGGAGGGGCCTAGTGGTGCGTCTATGAAAGAGTAGTAACGGTGAATGGTGCAGTGGCCGTTTTCAACCCGTGGTCCACACTGTCAGGTGTATAGCCTGAAAGAGCCCTGTGTGTTTTCAACCCGTGTTCCACACGGTCAGGTGTATAGCCTGAAAGAGCCCTGTGTGTTTTTCTGGGCATTAGAGGGGCGGAAACAAACTAACTAGTGCTGGACACCAACGCCAACTTCCTATTGGTTCACCAACCTATGAGCCCGCACTCTTATTGGTTTAGTCACTAAACCAATAAGAGTTTTACTAAACTTTAGTGAAATACAAAACACCTGTGGTTTCCACGGCTAAGTCAGGCGTCGACACTAACGGTTTGAACGACACACTTGTGTCCTGTGTCTTCCGTGTGTCATGGCCACCTCAATGCATTTCCAATGGGAGTCACATGGTTTTATGACACAACCCCCCCCCCCATTGGAAATGCACACAGAAGACACTTTTCGGGGCAAGTGGGCATGAGCTTTGGGAAGTAGAACATATGGGCTGTATTTAGCGTGTCTTAAGTACCAGGTCTTATTCCCTAACTTGAGTAAACTAAAGACCTGTAGGCGTGATCAATGCTCTTTGGCCACTCAGAATAGCCAAATGGCATTGATCACGCCTCCAGGTCTTTAGTTTACTCAAGTTAGGGAATAAGACCTGGTACTTAAGACACGCAAAATACAGCCCGTAGTGTCAACCCCTGGACCAGTGGTCCTTGAGGGGGTTACAGGTGGTCCCCAGCTAAATGATGGAGAGGAGAGTTGCTAACCAAATGGACCCTTATTAGATCTTTTACTCTTGAGAGTGTAACATTTTAAACTTTTGGTCATTTTATCATCTACTACTTATGTGAACACCCCAGACAGATCTGTGGGTTTGTATAGGAAGGGGGTGGGGCAGCTAGTGAAATATGCCTTTAACTTTCATGCTACATTACGGTTATTGTGTTGTTATCTCTCCTAATGGTGCAATACAGCATGGAATTGTGGACAAAATGTTCTTTAGTTGGGCTAAATGTCATCAAATGGTGGTCTGTGGCTCAAATGCTGAATAAATAATGGCCCATGATAAGAGAAGAGTTGTAAACCTTTACCGTGCACGAACATTAAAAGCCTGGTAGATGGGGCTATTTTGGCCTTGTGTTCTTTTCCCCAGTAGATGGTTATGTTCGCCCCTAGAATAGGGATGGTAGTGTTCCTTGTTCAACCCATTTAGACCTGAGGCCCATTAAAAAAACAGTTTTCTGAAAAAAACATGTTTCCATGTCAGTGGTTCTCAAACTATTTCATGTCAAGGACCAGAATTATATGTAATTGGCCACCAACGTCCCCCATCTGAAAGTATGTTGTTCCAGGGACCCCCCCCCCCCCACCCCAGAAGCAAAGATTTGAGTTAAAAACGTTCGCTCTGAAAGAATATACAGTCAAGGATTTGGGCCACATTTTTCACGATAACAAACAAATAGCAGACCTACAACTACAAGCTCGTAGTGTGGCACTCTGTGTCACGCCATGAGCTTGTAGATCTGCTATTTTTCAATAGCTAAAGTAGAACATAATGCTTAAAACACCAAAATGGGTTCCCGTCCTGAATTGTTTAATGCGTTAATTAATACTGTATGCACCTTCATCATTCAGAGAGGCGTGGCTCAGCTCATCCTCCTCCTCCTCCTCCTCTTCCTCCTGGGTGGGCGAGTATTCCATCTAGGGGTGGGCGATATGGTGATAAATAGGGGTGGGACGACATATCGTTATCGTGATATACAGTATATCGACGCAATATATATTGTATCGTCCTCACAATATCGTGATATTGATTAGTTAGTACCGGTAGTAGTAGGCTAGTCTACCCAGTTACAGATATCGTAAATGGTAAATGGTGCATTTATATAGCTTTACATTCACCCATTCACACACACATTCATACACCAATGGCGGAGGAAACCATGCAAGGCACCAACCTGCACATCAAGAGCAATTAGGGGTTCAGTGTCTTGCTCAAGGACACTTAAGCAATATTACACTCGAGGGTGTGGTTTAATGTGATTGTGGTTTAACAGTTACCCTTAAAACTAAGAAAATCGCTGAAAAAACATATTTTTTTAATGGCAGATAGTCACTACGACCCCAAATGTCCCAAGAAACTAGCTAGCCTAGGCACCGAGTTTGGGAAAACAGAGCATCCGAATCCTTTGTTTTGATTAGGTGTGGAGTGGTGCTCGTTTGAACCACGGCTAGAAGGCTGCTTCAACCAATCAGATTGCTTCCTCGAAACGCCCTGTTGTATAATTTGACACTAACTCTGGGGGAGCCCGGGTTTCGAACCGGTCACTCTACCCCTGAGCCACCGCCGACCCTAAAAAGAATGGTGATAGTATTGTGGATGGTGCTACCTCCATCTCGTGGTAGGCCTCGGCTGCCACCTCGGGCTGGCCTAGCTCCAGCCCCTCCCCCTGCAGGTGGGAGGAGGAGCCCAGGTCCTGGGGCAGGGCGGGGGCCTCGGTGCCCGCCTGCTCCTCCACGGGCTCGCAGTCCGACGCCCGGCGCCGCGGCAACGGGATGAGAGGGGGGGGCAGGGGGGACGAGGAGGGGGGCATAGAGGAGGGGTCCAGGGGTCGGGTCACCTCTCCGCCCTAAGGGGGGGGGGGGGGGGGGGGGGGGGGGAGACAGAGAGAGAGACAGAGCTGGCTCAATGCAGTGTTGTTTTTATTTTAGTTTTAGTCATAGTCTCTTCCATAGTTTTAATTTAGTTTCAGTCACATTTTAGTCACCTGGAATGTGACTAAATATCATAGGATTTTAGTCGACTAAATCTACAGTTGATTTAGTCGACAAAAAGTTATTTTGGCGGCCGTTGATGCTGTCGTAATGGCTGATTTGTGTAAAATGACTTATACTGGATCTCTTGTCCACTAGTCCCTTCCTAACATTTTAGTCTAGTAGTATTTGTTGACGAAATTGTCAGTATATTTAGTCATAGTTTTAGTCATCATGGCTTAGTTTTTATTTAGTTTTTATGTAGTTTGTCAATGGAAAAAGCTAGTTGACGAACATTTTTCGTCTTATTTTTATTTGACGAAAACAACACTGGCTCAATGGTGTAAGGCAGTGGTTCTCAAAGTGGGGTGCAGGTACCCACAGGGGTCCATGAGGTGGTTCTAGTAAGTAGGGGGTCCAAGGAGGAATAGGTTCATAATATTGCAGGGGTGCCCAAAAGTAGATCGCCATCTACCAGTAGATCACGAAGGCTGTGCAGGTAGATCACATGACATCGCCCTAAGAATACGTGTGTGTGTGTGTGTGTGTGTGTGTGTGTGTGTGTCTGTCTCACTCTAAAGAAGTCTTTGAGTTGGGGACTGTTGTACAGAGCAGGGATGTTGGTGCTGAACGTCAACATGCTCTCTGCTGCCTTTCTCCTCTCCTCAATCACTGTCTCCTCAAACCTACCTGATGGGGAGAGAGAGAGATAGATGTTTTACCCATTTAGGCCTGAAATGTAACAGTTTTCTGAAATACCTTATGTTTCTATGTCAGTGGTGCTCAATATTTCATGTCAAGGACCCCAAAAAGTATATGTAATTGGCCACCGAACCCATCTGAATATATGTTATTCCAGGAACCCCTCAGAAGCAAAGATTTGAGTTAAAAACGTTTGCTGTGAAATAATATATATTCAAAGATTTGCAACACATTTTCACAATTTTTCAAAAATAGCAGACCTACAACTTAAGCTATGAGACTGAAAACTATGAAACTGAAACTGAACTGAAACTATATGACAATAAACCAAACCAAACAAATAATTAGTTGTTTTTCTTCTTTCTAATTATTTGTCCCTCGATTATGTCGCGCACGCAGACCTCTACGCTCACAACAGTCGCATCCGCGATGCAATGTGAGCTTGTATATCAGCTGTTCTCTGCGTGCAATACTGTTGCACAATGAAGTATAAATGTCTCCTAGGGTGCACCTCACTAGTCAACACACAAGAGGAGGTTGAATGAACTGAAACCAGCGCTCCCCCAAAACAACAGGTTTGGAGATCTGTTGGGAATTGATTACATGAAACAGTCACCCATGCGACCAGTCTCAATGTTTTTAAACAAATAATTGGTCTATAGAGACCAGGGGCCTGTTTCACGAAACTTGGATTAGAGATTAAGCCAGGATTTAACACATATCCTGGTTTAATATATCCTGGATCAGCGATTAACCGGTTTCATGAAAGCTGGTTAATCTTGCCAGATTAATTTAACCAGTTAACCTGGATATGTTGAGGCTTGATTCGGTTTCATGAAAGTGATGCTACATTAGTTACCATGGAAACAAATGCTTTGGATTTAGCCTGCTCCGGACCAGGCTAACAGCCAGGTTTAACCTAATCCTGATCCTGTCTTTACTGTTCATTAAGCAGTCAAACTGATCACAAACCAATGATGTTTTCCAGATTTATTCAATTATTATGTGTTTATGTTGCCTTATTTGTATCGGTCTGCATTAAAGGACTAATTTAAGCACTATATAAAATCAAATAACCAAAATATATAGGCTGCACAACATCATGACAGCTTGTGAGCTTGTAGATCAGCAGGTGAATGTTCCCCATGAATAGGTTTGCTGTCGTGCAAGTGCACGGTTAAGAAGAATTATTATATTATATTATTTTTTTATTTTTTTGTAAAAGTGAAAACCACTAAATATTACCATTACTCATTGTTTTACAACATATTACCATTGTAACGTTTCACCCACTACTAGTCCTACATACTTACACCTAGAAACCCCATTCAAACCTATTTAGGTTCATCCTACGGTGGACATATGTGCCTGAAAAGGAATCTTTGAAATGTTTCATAGTTTTAGAAATATAGTGCTTTCAAATTTGAGACATTTATAGGCAGATAGTGGCAATTCAAAAAATTACTTTCACCTAGAAACTCCATTCACACTTTGTAAAATTCAGCTTACTGTGGAGACACATGCTGGAACTTTTTACTTTGAAATGTTTTGTAGTTTCTGAGTTATTTAACTTAAACGCCCAATGCATTCTCAATGGCAATAGCACAAACTTTGGCATGCTACATGAACCCATGACCTCACCAGTCTGACCCCTGTCTGGACAACAACCCCCTTCCCCAAAGGTAGCTCCCTCAGAGGAGGGAGTTATGGCCAAATATCACAATGCGACAATATTATTATGCTTACAATATTAAGAATTCTGTTTTAAGTTAATAGTAGTGGTAAAATGTAAACTATATTTTTGGGGTAGTTAATCATTCAGTCTATCCACTATTGAGAGTATGTTCTCTCTTTAATTACAGCAGCAGTATTTATTTTAGAAGCTTAAATCCTTGTATCAGTAAGTCTTGAATAGATTCGTAAAGATAATGAGATAATACAGAAGGGGGCTGTAATGCAACAATTAAGGATGCAAACTGCCTTAATACCCCATGAAGAAAAAGGATCAGTAAATCTGTGATCCACATAATGGGTCTAGAGACAAAAAGCCAGACTGTCATGTCTATTAAGCCAGGCTTGCTGATCCCGGCTCGCCAAATCCGCCAATTCTGAGCCTCGCTTGGCTTTAGTGGAACGGAATAAACCAGGCTGTAAAGACCAGGATTGAAAAAGCCTGGTTTTGGCCTAAATCCTGGATTAGTTAATCCAAGTTTCGTGAAACAGGCCCCTGGATTACTGCATGTTTGTGTGAGGGTACCTACCCTCACACAAACGTCACAGCACATTGACTAAAGCATTAGAGCCACTAGGTGGCGCAGTTTACCTCTGACTCACAGACTATGTCGCTTATGTTGTGTGGCTCATTGGTTTTCGGTTACAAAAATGCCAACACGGCATGACAATCATAGACACGTCCCAATTATTACATTATCGCCTAATCGTAATTATTTTAGAAACAAAAGGCAGAAATATCAGATCTACAAGTGTTGTAAGCTTCCTGTTGTAAGCTTTCCGCTTTCTTGTCAATTATTTGGAAAGCAAAATCACACCTGTGTGAACTGAGTGGTGCAATCCGGTTCCGGCGAGCCGTCCCACGTCCGAAACGGTTGAGAAAATGACAGAGTTACTGTGTGAGGGAATTAGCAGACACCTCTCTCTCCCCCTCCCCCCTCTCTCTCTCTCTCTCTCTCTCTCTCTGTAATTAGCAGGCAACAGTGCAACACTATCTCTCTCTCTGTTTCTAGCACAACAGCGCCACTTTTGTACACATGGACATTGGGACATTGCTGTTCCTTGAAGTGGTTGCACCACTCAAAAAAAATATTGCAGTGTGTGTGTGTGTGTTTGTGTGTGTGTGTGCACCGTACCAAAGACCTGAGCCCGTGGGAAGTGGGGGAATTGTTCTTCTCTCCTGAACAGGTTGCGGTGTGTGTAGCTCAACTCTCCGTGAAGTTTCTTCAGCTCAGAGAACCTCCTCCACACCGCAACCTCCTTCACGTCCTCCGGGTGGCGCTTGGACACAAACTGCACCACAACACAACATTCATTAGAAACTGCTAATCTGTGGGGTTTTTTATCAGAGTAGTAGTACTAGTAGCGATGTAGTGGTGAGATATTCATGATTGGCCTGGCCTCTAAGCCAATGGGAGACTAGCATTAAACGGCCAATGGGACAGTAAGCCCCACGGCCAATGGGACCCTAAGCCCCATATAGGATAGCGGGTAAACAATGAAAGTAGCATATGTCTAAACAACATGCTATAACATTCTGTACATTATAATCTACTAGAGCGGTGCCCGTTGGAGCCTCTACAGTACGGTGCCCGTTGGGCACTGGCCTACTTGGAATGATGCAAGTTGGAAATGCATGCCCCACCCAGATATTATGTCTGTGTCCTTTTATGCCCATATATGGAGTTCTTTGTCAGGCATGCCCAAATATGGAGTCTATGCAGACGTCAGAATGATGTCAGAAAAGGCCAGCTCCATATATGGACACTGGGGCAGGGGCCCAGTCCGGAGCGGTTCTGGACAACCTTGGGTCCGACTGACTCGACACCGGGCACTGCACTCCCTGTGGGGGTGTGGAACGCGTGTGTCGAATTTTAAGTTGGTGGGGTGAATGGTTCTCGAGTTACGTGGATTTCAGACGTACGTACAGACAGACAGACCGACTTCAATTGGTGCATTTATAGATAGATATGATAGCAGCTAAAGAAGGAACCTAGCAACTGTCTAAACAACATGCTATCTAAATAACAGATTTTGATTATTATTACAAACGTACATTAACCACTTCAGCCATACTGTATAGGCTAATTTGGCTACTTTCAAAGGATTTTCATACATTTTAAATGGGACATTTTACTTTTAGTCTTTTACTACTCTCATATCTTGAAGTTGATGCCAATTATTGTGTACTTATACTCAAGTACATTTTTTAATACTGTAATTTGATTTGCAACAACCGAGAGTTCGTAACCAAATGGACCCTTGATTGATTGACGCATTTATTAACAGCTTGAAGCACAACTCAATACAAAAACTGTTAACTGTGAGTGGACAACACCATAAAGCATCAAACTTGTTTACAATACTAGGGTCCAGCATTTTCAAATCATCATACACATTGATTTATTGAAGAATTTATCAACAGTTTTGGAGAATTACAGTACATTTCAAGCACCCATAAAGCTTTACACTTGTTTGCAATAGGGTCCACCATGTTCAATTCGTCATAACATTTATGGGTGGGGGATTCGATTTTACTGGGGCCAGTTTCGAATTGCCCTTTGAGAGCGGTTTTGAAGGAGTCAATTAAGGGATTCACATGTCTTAATGACAGTTGGTAGGGCGTTCCACATTTTGGTGGCATGAAATTTATTTAGTCCCTTGTTTGTGCCGAACTTATAGACAAAGATAAAACCAAATGGACCCGTATAGCCAAGGTGTCCATGGTTTAATTTTACACTCTCAGTAGTTAAAAAAGTATTGTTAAACATATGCATTAATTAATTTTCAAATACTCTACAGTCTACACAATTAGAGAATGTAAAAGAACTGTTATTGTGGTCAAGGTTTGCCTATCTCCTATCTCCTCCTATCTCCTTCTACAGCATGGAATTGTTGCCGAGAGGCTAAATGTCATCAATGGTGGTCCGTGGCTCAAATGCTGAATAAATAATGGACCTTCATATGAAAAAGGTAGAAATCCACTGGACTATATATTAATATAATTGCTAAACACAGGATAAAAGCACAGACCCGTGCAGTGACCCTGTACTCCGTGTGTCCCTTCTCGTGTGTGCGTGGATCCGCCACGGTGAACGAACGGTAGTATTCCTCCTTCATTTTGTTACGAGACATTATTATAATATTATTTTATGAATGAAAACACGCTAAAATAAAGTGATAACAACACTGGTTCCTTCCTTCTTCGACACGCTCCTCCTCCACTCTCACTACCGGGTTGCAGTGTTGCCAGAGTTTGTGAGAGAAATAAGAAACCAGATCTATGAAAACCAAGGTCTATGAAAACAAGCCAAAAAGCAGCGACTCACTCACTTGTGCTATTTAATTTGAAGCAGCAGATCTACAAGCTCGTAGCTTGTTGATTTGCTATTTTCAAAACATCTTGAGGAGAAAAATATTATGGAATATTTGGAAATCTGGTACTGCGGTGGTTATAGTTTTACTGAGGTTAGGCCGGTTAGGCTAGTTAGGTTGACATGTAAATATTTGAAAACCACTGGTTTAAATAATAATTAAACGAGACTTTAGAAACAAGGCAAAAAAACCCGCAACCCAGCCGTAACAGAATTAACTACCAATGATATAAAGCTAACCTTTCAGAAAACGAGCCCTAAGTCGCTTAGCATAAGCTGACATGGCGACCCTGGTTACGTTACGAACACGACGCGATGACGCCCGACGCATAGAGGATCATGTAGTTTTTAAAGGTCACTCACGTCATGTTCCAGCACCAAAGTCTCTGTGGCGCAACCGGTTAGCGCGTTCGGCTGTTAACCGAAAGGTTGGTGGTTCGAATCCACCCAGGGACGAACATCCTTTTTGCACAAAAACAACACGGTGAGATTTGGGGCCCTAAAGATGAATATTTAAAATTAAACTAGATATGGCTTCTTACACGGCGGCTGTGGCTCAGGAGGTAGAGCAGGTCGTCCCATGTCGAAGTGTCCTTGGGCAAGACACTGAACCCCAAATTGCTCCCGATGTGCTGGTTCATACCTTGCATGGCTTCCGCCGCAATCGGTGTATGAATGTGTGTGTAAATGGGTGAATGTAATGCACAATCTATGTAAAGCGCCTTGGATAAAGGCGCGATATAAATGCACCATTTACCATTTTTACTTGTATCTCAATGTCATCATATTCATACAGTTTGCGTAATGCAATCACATCTGTGGCCCTTTTAACTGGAGTCAGATTTAACAGTTTGTTCATGTGGGCATTAATTATTATCTTTGCACCCAAAACGACTGGTAAGCATTTGAATGGCATTGTCAATTTGTCATAATTCTGGTCCGATAAAGCCAATCCCGCGACTACATAGCCGCTGTGCCGTGTGACTTTAAATATGTGAATTTATCAGACTTACTGAGACTCGTGTTTTTGTCTATTGCTGTCTCAAATTGACTCCAAA
Organism: Protomyctophum parallelum; assembly: GCF_964188405.1. Classification (NCBI taxonomy): domain Eukaryota; kingdom Metazoa; phylum Chordata; class Actinopteri; order Myctophiformes; family Myctophidae; genus Protomyctophum; species Protomyctophum parallelum. The sequence continues at coordinate 16,301,406 of NC_139716.1, read as the reverse complement.
AGCTTTGCCATTGACTCACATCTCCAGTGAACTGGTCAGTTTAGGCAGTTTGACGGACTGTTGTCTTGTCACTGTATTTCCCGAGGACGTGGATGCGATTTCTCCTTCCTCATTTCTCCTCAGAATATATGTACATCATGTATATATATGTACATAAATAATACAATAATAATACAATATAATAATAATACAATAATAAATAATACAATAATAAAAATATAATAGCAACAATTTTATTTACACATACACAGAAATGTTTGGGAACCAGTGATGTAGCCTATTATTTAAATTACACAATCTATTTTATCTTTCTGAATAAAATAATATCCAAATATGTGTCAGAAAAGAAGACATCAGAGATGTTTCTTTGGAGAATAAACATTTATTGATTGCCCCATATAAAAAATAAATCATACAAAATTATGATTTGGTCATAAAAATATACATTGGAGGGTGCTGCAGGGGGCTCCAGGTCACCATGCAAGGCTTCTCTTGCAGGGCACCACTCTGATGTCATCCCCGAATCTGATTTGATAAAAAAAAAGAGGCATCATTAGTTCAGAAGCAAGCTACAATGCACATCACAATTTGCGTCATGTCATCATGAGTAATTTAAACATGTTTGTTTGGCTTGTGTGTGTGTGTGTGTGTGTGTGTGTGTGTGTGTGTGTGTGTGTGTGTGTGTGTGTGTGTGTGTGTGTGTGTGTGTGTGTGTGTGTGTGTGTGTGTGTGTGTGTGTGTGTGTGTGTGTGTATCCGTGGATATGCACGGCTTTGGATACACTGACATGTCTTCCTTCTAACAATGCATTTCTTTCATTTGGATTCCAAGGGATTTTTCCCAAAAGTTGCGTAACTGACCTGACAGTGCCTGTTCCTCTCCGACGCTGATGTGCATCACTTCAAGTCTTCAATGTCCACAACTTCAGTTATGATATTTAGCGTGGTGACTTCTCCTTGCACCAGCCATCCAAATACACTTTCCAGTGCAACTAGTCCTTCATTCAGTCTCTCCATTTTTCCTGTGACCATTTCCAATATTGGTCTCCGCCAATTAGGACTCCTAATTCCACTGCATCCATCCCTATGATGGGTCTACCGTCTATCTGTATATGGGCATTCCTTTTGCTTTCAGTCCCTCATATCTTTCCGTTTGGCGCTTTAATCATAGAAGAGCACAACTTGGGTGTTTCCAATAAATGGACATCAATGTTTTGATTGTTCTTAATATTTCTCAAACGAGCCTTCACTTTCCTGCAGGTATAATTCTCTGGGGTGTTTTGGAACCAAACACATACATATTCAACCTATAACTGGCAGGTTAAGTGCTCTGGAAATATCCTCTTTAATGAAACTGCGGTTGCTACCCCCATCTAATAGGCACCTGGATACTTGGCTTTGCGTTGGTGCATCTATCCAAATGGTAGCTGTCTGCAGTAATACTGTTACTATTGTCAGAGTTGCTTGCTACACTACTAACTGCATCTGCGACTGCAACACTGTGGTCAGCCTGTCTGTCGTTGCCGTGGTCGGCGCGTCTATCATGCGCTGTATATTGACTGGCTGTTTGATTGCAAACTGTTTTGTGGTGTCTGCGCCCGCACTCTTCACAGTGAATGCCCTGCGTTCTACAATTACGCGCGACATGCCTGCCTACCAGACATACAAAACACCTGCCTTGTTTCCTCAGTGTTTCTCTTCTTAGTTCAACAGTCAGTTCAGTACAGTTCTTGGATTTGTGATTACCATTACAGAATATGCTTTTGAATCATCTCTGAAACTCGCAGCATGGAATGCAGCTGTCGAGGCAGCGCCGCCGCTGTAGGTTTTCCTTTTTTCCGTTCTTTTCTCCCAGTTGCGCTCTGAGCGTTCTCTTGATTCTCTTTCTGGGGGGTCATGCGTTCCTTGGGTAAGGCCGTTCTCTCACGGCTCTCCACTTTTTTTTTTTTTTTTTTACAAATGACATTAAGTTTTTTACACTGAACGTATTGTTCTTTCCATGTTTGACGAGTGAACCCTAATGTGATTTGCTCATGTCATCATGAGTAATTAGTGTGGTTGCCCGAATGGGCAACCAGACTCTTGTAACTGTGACACTTTATTAGTGTGGTTGCCTGAAGGCAACCATACTATTGTTTATTGTTTTAGTGACCTTTTATTCTTCTTATAGATAAACTTTATTTTGTCGCGTTATACCTCCCACAGTCATGGTGGCGCTATAACAGCCAACTTTACGTTTTGGGGTATAACTCTTGAACCGTAGGTCGTAAAATCAAAATGTTTTTTTCCCTGGATTTCTTGGGTCATGACGCATCTCCCCATATAGGCCACGCCCATTTCCGTCTAGAACGAATTTGCAGCAAATTAGCATTTTCTTCAAAACACACTTTTTGCTCCTCCTCCTACAGATTTTGTCCAAATCTCACAGAAATCGGTACACATGATCTCGGGATCTATCCGATGAAAACAGCACAGTCAGAATTTCGATATTCCATATCGTTCGTCCGTAATCAGCTTCCAAAGTTAGTGGGAGGGGCCTATTTTACAAAAAAATTCACAAATCACGAACGGAAAGTCCAATCCTCCCCAAATTTGAATCACATGTTTAGGATGGACTAATCAACACAGAGCCAAAAGCAATTCCATTTCCATCCATAGGGGGCGCTACAATTGCAAAAACAATTACCCGTTTGTTGCAAAAACACGATTTGGGGGGGGGAAATCCCCTTTGAATGACTTATGCATGATCACAAAGGATGACTTGACATTGTAATTGGCTGGTATAATTACTGGGAGGGGCCTATATCAGCCAACCTATCCGATTTCAACAGCACAGTCAGAATTTAGATCTTCTGTATCGTTCGGTCGTAATCGTCTTCCCAAGTTAGTGGGAGGGGCCTATTTTACAAAAAAAGCCACAATTCACGCACGGAATGTCCGATCCATCCCAAATTTGAATCACATGTCGAGGGTGGTTTCATCAACGCAGAGACAAAAGCGATTCCATTTTCGACGGGTGCGATGTGGGCAACCACACTTTGCAATTTCCCAGAATTGCCTCTTTCTAGTTAGTGTGGTTGCCTGAAGGCAACCATACTATTGTTTTTGTGACCTTTTATTATTATTAGTGTGGTTGCCTGAAGGCAACCATACTATTGTTTTAGTGACCTTTTATTCTTCTTATAGATAAACTTTATTTTGTCGCGTTATACCTCCCACAGTTTTTGTCGCACGCACTCGAGCCATATGTCAAAACGACGGGCTACATCGGGAATCGTGTGCGTGTATTTTGCTAAGACATTTGTTGAATAGTTTAATTGATATGAATTAATTAGTGCATTAAATTGCCCCATAGACATGAATGGGAAAATGCAAAGACTCACTTTCAAGTATTTTTTCCTCTGAGACCGTAAGGGCTATACATACAAGACTTGGAGGAGAGATTCATAATAATTACTAAAATTAATTACCTTAGAAGTATATCGGTCGGCCTCATGGTGGCGCTATAACAGCCAACTTTACGTTTTGGGGTATAACTCTTGAACCGTAGGTCGTAAAATCAAAATGTTTTTTTCCCTGGATTTCTTGGGTCATGACGCATCTCCCCATATAGGCCACGCCCATTTCCGTCTAGAACGAATTTGCAGCAAATTAGCATTTTCTTCAAAACACACTTTTTGCTCCTCCTCCTACAGATTTTGTCCAAATCTCACAGAAATCGGTACACATGATCTCGGGATCTATCCGATGAAAACAGCACAGTCAGAATTTCGATATTCCATATCGTTCGTCCGTAATCAGCTTCCAAAGTTAGTGGGAGGGGCCTATTTTACAAAAAAATGCACAAATCACGAACGGAAAGTCCAATCCTCCCCAAATTTGAATCACATGTTTAGGATGGACTAATCAACACAGAGCCAAAAGCAATTCCATTTCCATCCATAGGGGGCGCTACAATTGCAAAAACAATTACCCGTTTGTTGCAAAAACACGATTTGGGGGGGGGAATCCCCTTTGAATGACTTACGCATGATCACAAAGGGTGACTTGACATTGTAATTGGCTGGCAAAATTACTGGGAGGGGCCTATACCCCTTTGTTGCAAAAACATGATTTTGGGGGGGAAATCCTCTTTGAATGACTTATGCATGATCACAAAGGATGACTTGACATTGTAATTGGCTGGTATAATTACTGGGAGGGGCCTATATCAGCCAACCTATCCGATTTCAACAGCACAGTCAGAATTTAGATCTTCTGTATCGTTCGGTCGTAATCGTCTTCCCAAGTTAGTGGGAGGGGCCTATTTTACAAAAAAAGCCACAATTCACGCACGGAATGTCCGATCCATCCCAAATTTGAATCACATGTCGAGGGTGGTTTCATCAACGCAGAGACAAAAGCGATTCCATTTTCGACGGGTGCGATGTGGGCAACCACACTTTGCAATTTCCCAGAATTGCCTCTTTCTAGTTCTTCTTTTTATTATAGATAAACTTTATTTTGCCGCATTATACCTCCCACAGTTTTTGTCGCACGCACTTGAGCCATATGTCAAAACGACGGGCTACATCGGGAATCGTGTGCGTGTATTGGGATAAGACATTTGTTGGATAGTTTAATTGATATAAATTAATTAGTGCATTAAATTTCCCCATAGACATGAATGGGAAAATGCAAAAACTCACTTTCAAGTATTCTTTCCTCTGAGACCGTAAGGGCTATACTTACAAGACTTGGAGGAGAGATTCATAATAATTACTAAAATTAATTACCTTAGAAGTATATCGGTCGGCCTCATGGTGGCGCTATAACAGCCAACTTTACATTTTTGGGTATAACTCTTGAACCGTAGGTCGTAAAATCAAAATATTTTTTTCCCTGGATTCCTTGGGTCATGACGCATCTCCCCATATAGGCCACGCCCATTTCCGTCTAGAACGAATTTGCAGCAAATTAGCCTTTTCTTCAAAACACACTTTTTGCTCCTCCTCCTACAGATTTTGTCCAAATCTCACAGAAATCGGTACACATGATCTCGGGACCTATCCGATGAAAACAGCACAGTCAGAATTTCGATATTCCATATCGTTCGTCCGTAATCAGCTTCCAAAGTTAGTGGGAGGGGCCTATTTTACAAAAAAATGCACAAATCACGAGCGGAAAGTCCAATCCTCCCCAAATTTGAATCACATGTTTAGGATGGCCTAATCAACACAGAGCCAAAAGCAATTCCATTTCAATCCATAGGGGGCGCTACAATTGCAAAAACAATGACCCGTTTGTTGCAAAAACACGATTTTGGGGGGGAAATCCCCTTTGAATGACTTACGCATGATCACAAAGGGTGACTTGACATTGTAATTGGCTGGCAAAATTACTGGGAGGGGCCTATACCCCTTTGTTGGAAAAACATGATTTTGGGGGGGAAATCCTCTTTGAATGACTTATGCATGATCACAAAGGATGACTTGACATTGTAATTGGCTGGTATAATTACTGGGAGGGGCCTATATCAGCCAACCTATCCGATTAAAACAGCACAGTCAGAATTTAGATCTTCTGTATCGTTCGGTCGTAATCGTCTTCCCAAGTTAGTGGGAGGGGCCTATTTTACAAAAAACGCCACAATTCACGCACGGAATGTCCGATCCATCCCAAATCTGAATCACATGTCGAGGGTGGATTCATCAACGCAGAGCCAAAAGCGATTCCATTTTCGACGGGTGCGATGTGGGCAACCACACTTTGCAATTTCCCAGAATTGCCTCTTTCTAGTTAGTGTGGTTGCCTGAAGGCAACCATACTATTGTTTTTGTGACCTTTTATTGTGGGCTCGCCACAGCGAGCACACAATAGATATTGCCAGCCTATATTTATTCGTTATTCTTTATTCCACCCTTTTTTTTGGCACCTAACTACTTCCGCATACTTTATGCTAGAAATTTAATTCAAACTTCAAACTGTTCAGCTCTTTGCAGTGATGTGTGCTTGTATTTTTATTTTTACAAAGTTTTATACTTTTTATACTTTTTAACTTTTTAACTTTTTTTTACATTCTTTATAATGAGAGTCGATGGAAGAAAGGTCCCATTTTTCACAGTTAACTTTTTTGAGCTCTTATTACTCCGTCATACTTTCACTTTGAAACTTCATTCAAACTTTATAATGTTCATCTATCTTTGAACTTTCATTGGTGAAAAAGTTGTTTTGAAAAAGTTTATACTTTTTAAAATATTTAACTTTATTTATAGTTTTTTCCTCCCATTGACAATGTATGGGATTTATCTCTAAATCAACCTCACTTTTGCAGCCTCATTACTCTGGCATACTTTGTCGTAGAAACGTGATTTAAACTTTAGAAAGCTCACACGACTCTGGACTTTTTCGTGGTTCAAACCGTATTCGAATACGTTAAAAGTTTTTTCCGAAATCGCAGTTCAATCGCAGGCCGTTTCGCCTAATTAGTGCCAAGTTAGAGTGCAGGGCTTCTTTCACTAGAGTGCGGGAAGTGAAAATCTTTCCTTGAAAATTTACCAAACAAATTGCCGTCCCGGCCAAAATATTCACTTTACACGCATGTCCTTTGGTCATTTTGTAGCCACACATGTCCTCTTTCACACAATGTGACCACCAAAACACAGAGACATACAGAATGTGAACTACGGCCTTTTAAGTGACACAAATACAGTCAATCTGCTCATTGACCTCCATTGTAAAATCCTTACGAGGAAATTATCGCGATGACAATTCTTAACTCGCTCTTATAACCACATTTTCGATCGTACCAACACCACAATCGCACATGGTGTACCTCAATATCTCAGGCCACTCACAGCGAAAAAATTATTTGCATTCGACTTTTACTTTTTGCGATAGAGCAATTTGTTCGGGCATAGTTTCCCCCCATTCAGAACCATTGTAAAATAAGAGATCAAGTTGCGCGCCACTTGTTTGTCTTTTACACTTCCACAGCTGAGACATATAAGGGCTTAATTACAGGGCTGAAATTAAAGTTACAAGATCTCAATGAGTTGCTCTGCGATACCTTGTGGGCTTGTAGGTCTGCTATTTGTGCAATTGGATGGCCTTTACACAGCTTTACACATGCACGCACGCACACACACACCCTGTCTTCCTATTGGCTGGCCTTTACACAGCTCTCGCAAGTGCACGCACGCACGCACGCACGCACGCACGCACGCACGCACACACACACACGTTTATAAAAAAAAATTAAAAAAAAAAATTAAAAAAAATAAAAAAATTAAAAAAAATTAAAAAAAATAAAAAAAATAAAAAAACTTAAAAAAAAATTAAAGAAATTAAAAAAAATTAAAAAAAAATTAAAACAAATTAAACAAATTAAAAAAAATGAAAAAATTGAAAAAAAATGAAAAAAATTAAAAAAAATGAAAAAAATGAAAAAAATGAAAAAAATTAAAAAAATGAAAACTTAAAAATATTTTTTTTTTCTTTTTTACTTAAAAAGAAAAAACTTCAATTTTTTAGATTTTTCTTTTTTTTTTTTACATTTAAAGAAAAACTTTAAAAACACTTCTACAACTTCCACATACTTTATTCTGCTTAAACTATAGTTTTTACACATTTTCATACTTTTTTTAACTTTTACTTCAGCTTTAATGCATTTTCTACTTTTCTTTACAATATGCTACAGTCCCGAAATTTTGATTATAGATTTAGAACACCAATGGTAACACCATTACTCCGGTCCCCGAGTTTCAAACTTGACACGGCAATAACTTTATACAAAGCATTTTACGCGAGCCCACGCAGTTTCTACAGGAACTGCTTTCTAGTTATTATTAATAATGTTATTATTATAGATAAACTTTATTTTGTCCCGTTATACCTCCCACAGTTTTTGTCGCGCGCACTCGAGCCATATGTCAAAACGACGGGCTACATCGGGAATCGTGTGCGTGTATTGGGATAAGACATTTGTTGGATAGTTTAATTGATATGAATTAATTAGTGCATTAAATTTCCCCATAGACATGAATGGGAAAATGCAAAAACTCACTTTCAAGTATTTTTTCCTCTGAGACCGTAAGGGCTATACTTACAAGACTTGGAGGAGAGATTCATAATAATTACTAAAATTAATTACCTTAGAAGTATAACGTTCTGCCTCATGGTGGCGCTATAACAGCCAACTTTACCTTTTGGGGTATAACTCTTGAACCGTAGGTCGTAAAATCAAAAATATTTTTTCCCTGGATTCCTTGGGTCATGACGCATCTCCCCATATAGGCCCCGCCCATTTGCGTCTAGATAGATTTCCCGCCATTTTGAATTTTGTTCAAAACACACTTTTTGCTCCTCCTCCTACAGATTTTGTCCAAATTTCACAAGAATCGGTACACATGATCTCCGGACCTATCCGATTAAAACAGCACAGTCACAATTTAGATCTTCTGTATCGTTCGGCCGTAATCGTCTTCCGAAGTTAGTGGGAGGGGCCTACTTTACAAAACACGCCACAATTCACGCACGGAATGTCCGATCCATCCCGAATCTGAATCACATGTCGAGGGTGGCTTAATCAACGCAGAGCCAAAAGCGATTCCATTTTCGACGGGTGCGATGTGGGCAACCACACTTTGCAATTTCCCGGAATTGCCTCTTTCTAGTGTTATTAGTGTGGTTGCCCGAATGGGCAACCAGACTCTTGTAACTGTGACACTTTATTATTATTATTATTATTTTTTTTTCACTGGAGTAGTCTTTATTTTGACGCTTTATACCTCCCACACTGTACGCTGTACGCACTTGAGCCATATGTCAAATTGACCGGAAAAATCGGGAATCGTGTGCGTGTATTTTGTTAAGAGAAATGTTGTATAGTTTAATTGATATGAATTTATTAGTGAATTAAATTTCCCCATTGACATGAATGGGAAAAGGCAAAAATTCACATAAAAGTATTTGTTCCTCGGAGACTGTAATCACTATAGTTACAAAACTGTTAGGGATATTTCTTAATTATCACTAAAATTAATTAAAATTATAATTTTATAGGTCGGCCTCATGGTGGCGCTATAACAGCCCACTTTACCTTTTGGCTTATAACTCTTGAACCGTAGGTCGTAAAATCAAAATTATTTTTTCCCTGGATTCCTTGGGTCATGACGCATCTCCCCATATAGTCCCCACGCCCATTTCCGCCATGATAGATTTTCCGCCATTTTGAATTTTGTCCAAAACACACTTTTTGCTTTTCCTCCTACAGATTTCGTTCAAATCTCACAGAAATCGGCACACGTGATCTCTGGACCCATCCAATTAAAACTGAGCCGCAGAATTTTGAAAGTGCGTATCGTTCGGCCGTAATCGTCTTCCGAAGTTAGTAGGAGGGGCCTATATCACAAAAATGCCATAAATCATGAACGGAATGTCCAATCCATCCCAAATTTCAATCACATGTCCGGGGTGGTTCAATCAACCAAGTTCTAAAAGCAATTCCATTTTCATCCATAGGGGGCGCCGCAAATGCGAGAAATGTAACCGTTTGTCGCAAAAACATGAATTTCGGGGGTTAAATCCCCTCCGAATGACTTACGCATGATCTAAGGTGTGACTTGAAATTGTAATTGGCTGGCAATACTAGTGGGAGGGGCATATGTAAGCCACTGCGGCAACCACACTCTGCAATTTTTTTAAATTGCGAATTTTCTAGTTTGTTAGTGTGGTCTTTATTAGTAGTCTTTATTTTGACGCTTTATACCTCCCACACTGTACGCTGTACGCACTTGAGCCATATGTCAAATTGACCGGAAAAATCGGGAATCGTGTGCTTGTATTTTGTTAAGAGAAATGTTGTATAGTTTAATTGATATGAATTTATTAGTGAATTAAATTTCCCCATTGACATGAATGGGAAAAGGCAAAAATTCACATAAAAGTATTTGTTCGTCGGAGACTGTAATCACTATAGTTACAAAACTTTTAGGGATAATTCAACATTATCCCTAAAATTATTTAACCCTAAAATTTTATCGGTCGGCCTCATGGTGGCGCTATAACAGCCCACTTTACCTTTTGGCTTATAACTCTTGAACCGTAGGTCGTAAAATCAAATTTATTTTTTCCCTGGATTCCTTGGGTCATGACGCATCTCCCCATATAGGCCACGCCCATTTCCGCCATGATAGATTTTCCGCCATTTTGAATTTTGTCCAAAACACACTTTTTGCTTTTCCTCCTACAGATTTCGTTCAAATCTCACAGAAATCGGCACACGTGATCTCTGGACCCATCCAATTAAAACTGAGCCGCAGAATTTTGAAAGTGCGTATCGTTCGGCCGTAATCGTCTTCCGAAGTTAGTAGGAGGGGCCTATATCACAAAAAATGCCATAAATCACGAACGGAATGTCCAATCCATCCCAAATTTCAATCACAGGTCCGGGGTGGTTCAATCAACCAAGTTCTAAAATTCCAATTCCATTTTCATCCATAGGGGGCGCCGCAAATGCGAGAAATGTAACCGTTTGTCGCAAAAACATGAATTTCGGGGGTTAAATCCCCTCCGAATGACTTACGCATGATCTAAGGTGTGACTTGAAATTGTAATTGGCTGGCAATACTAGTGGGAGGGGCATATGTAAGCCACTGCGGCAACCACACTCTGCAATTTTTTTAAATTGCGAATTTTCTAGTTTGTTAGTGTGGTCTTTATTAGTAGTCTTTATTTTGACGCTTTATACCTCCCACACTGTACGCTGTACGCACTTGAGCCATATGTCAAATTGACCGGAAAAATCGGGAATCGTGTGCTTGTATTTTGTTAAGAGAAATGTTGTATAGTTTAATTGATATGAATTTATTAGTGAATTAAATTTCCCCATTGACATGAATGGGAAAAGGCAAAAATTCACATAAAAGTATTTGTTCGTCGGAGACTGTAATCACTATAGTTACAAAACTTTTAGGGATAATTCAACATTATCCCTAAAATTATTTAACCCTAAAATTTTATCGGTCGGCCTCATGGTGGCGCTATAACAGCCCACTTTACCTTTTGGCTTATAACTCTTGAACCGTAGGTCGTAAAATCAAATTTATTTTTTCCCTGGATTCCTTGGGTCATGACGCATCTCCCCATATAGGCCACGCCCATTTCCGCCATGATAGATTTTCCGCCATTTTGAATTTTGTCCAAAACACACTTTTTGCTTTTCCTCCTACAGATTTCGTTCAAATCTCACAGAAATCGGCACACGTGATCTCTGGACCCATCCAATTAAAACTGAGCCGCAGAATTTTGAAAGTGCGTATCGTTCGGCCGTAATCGTCTTCCGAAGTTAGTAGGAGGGGCCTATATCACAAAAAATGCCATAAATCACGAACGGAATGTCCAATCCATCCCAAATTTCAATCACAGGTCCGGGGTGGTTCAATCAACCAAGTTCTAAAATTCCAATTCCATTTTCATCCATAGGGGGCGCCGCAAATGCGAGAAATGTAACCGTTTGTCGCAAAAACATGAATTTCGGGGGTTAAATCCCCTCCGAATGACTTACGCATGATCTAAGGTGTGACTTGAAATTGTAATTGGCTGGCAATACTAGTGGGAGGGGCATATGTAAGCCACTGCGGCAACCACACTCTGCAATTTTTTTAAATTGCGAATTTTCTAGTTTGTTAGTGTGGTCTTTATTAGTAGTCTTTATTTTGACGCTTTATACCTCCCACACTGTACGCTGTACGCACTTGAGCCATATGTCAAATTGACCGGAAAAATCGGGAATCGTGTGCTTGTATTTTGTTAAGAGAAATGTTGTATAGTTTAATTGATATGAATTTATTAGTGAATTAAATTTCCCCATTGACATGAATGGGAAAAGGCAAAAATTCACATAAAAGTATTTGTTCGTCGGAGACTGTAATCACTATAGTTACAAAACTTTTAGGGATAATTCAACATTATCCCTAAAATTATTTAACCCTAAAATTTTATCGGTCGGCCTCATGGTGGCGCTATAACAGCCCACTTTACCTTTTGGCTTATAACTCTTGAACCGTAGGTCGTAAAATCAAATTTATTTTTTCCCTGGATTCCTTGGGTCATGACGCATCTCCCCATATAGGCCACGCCCATTTCCGCCATGATAGATTTTCCGCCATTTTGAATTTTGTCCAAAACACACTTTTTGCTTTTCCTCCTACAGATTTCGTTCAAATCTCACAGAAATCGGCACACGTGATCTCTGGACCCATCCAATTAAAACTGAGCCGCAGAATTTTGAAAGTGCGTATCGTTCGGCCGTAATCGTCTTCCGAAGTTAGTAGGAGGGGCCTATATCACAAAAAATGCCATAAATCACGAACGGAATGTCCAATCCATCCCAAATTTCAATCACAGGTCCGGGGTGGTTCAATCAACCAAGTTCTAAAATTCCAATTCCATTTTCATCCATAGGGGGCGCCGCAAATGCGAGAAATGTAACCGTTTGTCGCAAAAACATGAATTTCGGGGGTTAAATCCCCTCCGAATGACTTACGCATGATCTAAGGTGTGACTTGAAATTGTAATTGGCTGGCAATACTAGTGGGAGGGGCATATGTAAGCCACTGCGGCAACCACACTCTGCAATTTTTTTAAATTGCGAATTTTCTAGTTTGTTAGTGTGGTCTTTATTAGTAGTCTTTATTTTGACGCTTTATACCTCCCACACTGTACGCTGTACGCACTTGAGCCATATGTCAAATTGACCGGAAAAATCGGGAATCGTGTGCTTGTATTTTGTTAAGAGAAATGTTGTATAGTTTAATTGATATGAATTTATTAGTGAATTAAATTTCCCCATTGACATGAATGGGAAAAGGCAAAAATTCACATAAAAGTATTTGTTCGTCGGAGACTGTAATCACTATAGTTACAAAACTTTTAGGGATAATTCAACATTATCCCTAAAATTATTTAACCCTAAAATTTTATCGGTCGGCCTCATGGTGGCGCTATAACAGCCCACTTTACCTTTTGGCTTATAACTCTTGAACCGTAGGTCGTAAAATCAAATTTATTTTTTCCCTGGATTCCTTGGGTCATGACGCATCTCCCCATATAGGCCACGCCCATTTCCGCCATGATAGATTTTCCGCCATTTTGAATTTTGTCCAAAACACACTTTTTGCTTTTCCTCCTACAGATTTCGTTCAAATCTCACAGAAATCGGCACACGTGATCTCTGGACCCATCCAATTAAAACTGAGCCGCAGAATTTTGAAAGTGCGTATCGTTCGGCCGTAATCGTCTTCCGAAGTTAGTAGGAGGGGCCTATATCACAAAAAATGCCATAAATCACGAACGGAATGTCCAATCCATCCCAAATTTCAATCACAGGTCCGGGGTGGTTCAATCAACCAAGTTCTAAAATTCCAATTCCATTTTCATCCATAGGGGGCGCCGCAAATGCGAGAAATGTAACCGTTTGTCGCAAAAACATGAATTTCGGGGGTTAAATCCCCTCCGAATTACTTATGCATGATCTAAGGCGTGACTTGAAATTGTAATTGGCTGGCAATACTAGTGGGAGGGGCATATGTAAGCCACTGCGGCAACCACACTCTGCAATTTTTTAATTCATTTCTGCATCTCTTAGGGCCCATTTAACCATATAATGCATTTGGATGGCAAAAAATGGCAGATCTGCAAGTTCAGTGCTGTGAGTTTGCATATCTGCTATTTTCCAGCATAGGACCGTTGCACAGTGAAGTATAAACAAGGCTAAAAGAGCTGCTGTTTTCAAATCGCTAAAAGGGCTGAATTAAGTGGTTAATGTACGCTTTGCAATAATAATCAAAGTAGCTATAGTAACTATATTAACGTGAGATTTGCATCACATTATTGCAAGCCACTGAAGCCAGACTGGCTGATGTGCAATGCTTTGTACGTATTTGTACTTTGAGTATTTCCAATTTCCAATTATTTTACTTCTGCTCCACTAGGCCTACATCTCAGAGCCAAAATGTGCACATCTACATATTGCAGTATTGATCCTACTTAAAAGGATCCCTGGCTAATAAGACAAATATGCCTTAAAGCATTATACTTGCCCTCTATAACTAAAAATAAAGAAATAAAAACACCTTAAATATTTTATTTCTTTAATAATTAGAGAATCTTTCACTCAATAGGAACGGCTCCCATCGTAATTTGATTGATTGATTGAAGTATGGGCCGTGTGGGCATATGACATCGTCAACTTGGAGTAGGAGCAGTTCCTATTGAGTGAAAGATTCTCTATTTATGAAATAAATAAAATATTGAAGGTGTTTTAATTTATAATGTTTTTGTTGTAGAGGGCACGGGCCACGGGCACGTATAATATTTGGCTTATTTGTCTTATTAGCCAGGGATCCTTTTAAGTAAAACATGTGAATACTTTTTTCCACCACACTGCCCATTCTACATATACTGTGAAATAAAATCAATCAATCAGTCAATCTCCTCCACGCACCTGTGTCGCCCTTTAAATGCAGTCTCGTGTTGGTGACGTGATTCTGCTCCTCTATCTGTATCAGCTGAGCTGAGTGTCCTGTGGTCCCAACTCCCAAACCGGCCGCTACAATAATAATACCACAGCGTTTCTGTAGCCTACAACTGTTTCTGTGAGTACATTACATTCCACATAATTTTTATATATACGGGTTTTGTTTGCGTAAAGGGGCTTCGATTGGTTGGGGTCGTGTTTGTAAACGCGCTCTGTTAAGAGTCGATTCTGCTGCTCCAGATTTGCTGTTGCAACAAATGAATACCCATTAACTTGTTATAATATCAAACCGGTTGCCCCGAATTGTTAACCCGCGCTTCGGAGTCTTTGTGCAACGTATTAGTCTGTATTTTCCCAATATGAAAAGTGTTTTAATCACGTCTGTGTCGGATTCTGTCGGACGCTCCCCATATAGTCTTCAATGGGCGGCGGTAACTCGAGGGGGCGCTTCCGGTGAAGCCCGGAATTACACGCAATGTAAACGGGAAGTAAATGAGGGGGAATAAACTTTGTTCGGCCACAAACGAGATTAAAACTCATACATATTAAATAATATGGACTAATACATTGCATAAAGACTCCGACGGCCGAGTTATCATTTGGGGGAACCGGTTAAGCACATAATCATATGTTTTTGTACATACACGGAGAATCAACGGGCTGTACTGGTGACTGTGCACGAAGCACTGGCGGTGCAGGCCAACACTACCGCAGTTACGAAAGTAAAAACTCGATAAAAATGCACCTATAATGCGTTATTTGAGTGTCTTTTATCATATCACCAAGGCTAGAGGCGGACTAGAGCACTGGCATGTCGTTTTGGGTTTGATATTAAGCAGAAACTCAGCGTTATTAGTTTACGTTTATTTTGAACACAATTCTGACGTTCTAACCTGCATTTTGTGTGTGAAGTGAACCGCTGCCGGTGTAGGCATGTAGCAAGCCAAGCTGTAGCATCATATAGCTCTGGTGGTCCATAGCAGAGTGGTTCTCAACCATGGACTGTAAAAGTTCTCAACCATTGGTCAGTCCAGTGGTCCGTGAGGGGGTTTTAGGTGGTCCCCAGCTAAATGGAGTTTGGTAACCAAATGGACCATTATAGGTCTTTAATTGAGTCTCGAAAGCGTGAAATGAAGCTCATTAACCATCAAGAGTTAAATTATTTCGCCATTTGAAAATAGCCGATCTACAAGCTCAGTGTTGTGATGTGGCACATTGTGCTTAAGTAGATCTACCATTTTCAAAAGATTTCTATACATTTGAAAACTTCTGAAACAGAAATGGGACATTCCTCATAATGAGTAGGCTACTTAATACTTGTGGTACATTTTAGTGCCAATATATTGTACTTTTTACATTGCAGTAGGCTATTCATACTAAGGACTATATATATATATATATATATATATACCTCCCCTCCCCTCGTAAGTAAGACATGAGTTTTTCCACCACTGGTTTTTAACACGTTCTAAAGTGTTTTGTGGTTGCACTGCTTGCAGGTGTAGCACCATCGCCATCTCATCATGGCCTCCTCGCCCTCCTCCACCTCCACCCCGTTCACCTCCAGCGGCCGCTCTTCACGCTCCGCTCCCCGGTCCTCCGGTGGCCGTGCGTCCTCCCCGTCCGCCACCGGCACCGGGGTCAGCCTGGCTCGTCTCTCCCGAGTCCAGGAGAAGGAGGAGCTGCAGCACCTCAACGACCGCCTCGCCAACTACATCCAGCGCTCCATCGAGCTGGAGAGCCAGAGGTGAGATTGATTGAAAACTAGGGTTGTTCCGATCACGTGAGCGGGGGGCGATCACCCAAAAAAAACGTGATCGGGACATCCGTAGTATCAATATTATACATCCATATCATGATATTAGACTGGATATTGTGATTTTGGATATTGTGATATGGCATAAGTATCTGGATCGGGAGCAAATTACATGTGATCAGGACATCCCTATTGAAAACTTTACTAACAGTTTGCAGAAACGGGCACAGGAAAGTTCAAGTCTGCTAAGATGATTAAAACCTAAGAAAGCACTAGGCTTGTTTCCATTGTGGTCCTTCATATTCAATTCATCAGAACATTTAATGACAAATATACAGTACTATGCAAAAACAACACAAACTGTTGGAAATCATTTACTTTTATTTCTACAGGGGCTAGTTTTGAATTGCAACCACCCATAAGGGCTCTTTGAGAGCCGTTTTGAAGGAGAGTAGGGATTCTATACACATCGCTCTGTTTTTACTAAAACTACCGTTTCAGTGGTCACCTTATCACCTAAAACTGGAGTATGTACAGTACAGTATAGGCCCTTAAATCCATCTCAACCTATCAAAATGTGCTAGTAAGTGTGTTGTAGGGGTGAGTCCAAGCAGTATGTCATGACTGTCATGAATTCTCTGTCTCTAGTGCCCTGTTCTTAGATTGTATTGAATGTTGTTGTTTTGTGTATTTTTTACTATAATCTGGCTGCAAACCAATTTCCCGCAAGGGACAATAAAGATAACCTTGAACCTTGTACAGTAGCCTGGAGTGACTAGTTTGTTTTTGCATGTCAGGTCGTCCATGGCGCTGCTCCTCGACGAGAACGAGGAGTCGAAGACCCGGGAGCTGAGCACCGTGCGGCGGCTCTATGAGACGGAGCTGGCCGACGTTCGCAAGTCCCTGGACGAGACGGCAAACGACCGGGCCCGGATGCAGATGGAGGTCGGAAACCTGTCAGAGGAGCTCACCAAGCTCAGAGCCAGGTGACCGATTCTACGAATGTATTAACCGTTTGCGAATGGCACGTTCCATCAATCCATCCATTGAATCCATCTTACTGCTTATCCAAAGTCTGCTTGCGGGGGCAACAGCTCCAGACTTCCTCTCCACACAACATTAGTAACTTTCAATGTTCCATGAACTAAACATGGTGAACAACGTTACGTATCATTAATGTGGAGGAAAAAAAAACTGTTTAAAATTAAATAACGGTTTGCAACAAAAAAAGCACATTGGTGTGATTTATACAAATGGTGCTAACCACTTCAACTCCGGTCAGAGGCCAAAGTCTCTTCGCCAAAAATAGCCGATTTTACAAGATTTTCTTTTTTCTCAGGAACCAGAAAAAGGAGAGCGACCTGGCTCATGCTCTGACTCAGTGGAGGAATCTGGAGGAAGCGTTCATCCAGAAGGACGCAGACTACAGCACCCAGCTAGCGAAGACCAAGAGGTTGACCACTGACGTTGATGAACTCCAAGCTCAGCAGAAACATGTATGTAATGCATGTCTTTTTACCAACTTTCCCCAGTGCTGTTAAAGGGTAAGAGCACTTTAGCAGAGGTTGAGTTGTGTACATGCCTTGCCATGATGCAACTCCAAATGTGGAAGAAAGTTTAAAAAAAAATTGCTCCATTGATTAGAAATTGATAATTCAAAATATGCTCCTCATTGACTTACATCAGGGGTATTCAACTTAGATTTGGCCGGGGGCCACAACTGTAGAATGATTGTGTGTGGGGGGCTGCAAAATTTGTGCGTTCTCAAAATGCATTTTGTGTTCAAACGCAAAGATTTATGTAATTTGTGCACAGTATGAGCACAGGGTGATATGTCTACAAGTATGTGCTACCTTTAAATAGATGTAGACCTATTTGACAGTGCACATAATTGCCTTGACATTAACTGACGAGCACACACACACACACACACACACACACACACACACACACACACACACACACCAGCAGTACTCTAGTCTAAAGTGACTGGTGTCTGTCTCGTTTCTCTCCAAAAGCCCTTGCATATGATTAAGGATTACTGTCATTATGATAATCTCACTTTATATCGCACATACCATACCTGCAACTTTCATTAGCTCTTAACCCCCCACACTCTTTTAGTACATAAAAAAAAAAAACCCAAACTAAGATGATTCAGACAATATAGAGCATCACCAAAACTCATGTTTTATTTTAGTTTTTCTTTTTAAATGTTAATTTCCTGTTTATATTACAATTTAAGATCTGGATCCACTGTTTCACGGATCCAGTCCAGGTTTTCTTCCTAATAAAAATGGACCTAAATAAAACCTGAACCCATTGCTAACATTTTTAAAGATGCTTGGTAATAAATAAATGACTAATTGTATTGTGTTACGTGTGTTAGTTGGCTGCAGTGTTGGCGGACACCAAGACCCAGATGAACTCTGAGATGCTGAGGCGGGTGGACATTGAGAACCAGATGCAGACCATGAAGGAGTCGCTCGACTTCGAGAGAAACATCGGCAAGGAGGTACGCCTGTCTTTCACCTGTATTACATTGATCATTGATCATGGTCGAGTCGGTCGACTGTTGTCCTCTCTGGACTGTTCTGACATCATTCTGACGTCTGCATAGACTCGAAAATGCGTCAATGTAAAACTAGCTGTTGCAGGTATAAAAACAATACAGATTCCGCAACATCATGACATATTTACCTCAAACTGTATGTATCGTTTACAAACTAGCTGTCAGAGATTCTATCCAGTGTGTAATTAGTTTCCTGCCGTGCGAGAGGGCAGTTTCGCCGGGCATGGCCGCTATGTCGGACCTGGGAGTTGGAGCTGTGACGCACGCATGCGTTCTGCAAGTTATCTCCATATTACAGATGGGATGGTTGTATTGTCAAGCAGCAGTTGGTAGGGCCGTTCCTATTTAAATTTCTGTCCCACGATGTTTGTAACCCATTTTTGTTTTTCACCCGGTGCCAATTGTAGTGCTGTAATCCTGGGAGCTACTCTCCCTCTGCCAACCTGGGGAGAGCCCTGAACTGGGCTCATGCTTCCTCCTTCAATGCATGAGGAGTGAGCCAGGCCACTTGTGGTAGGACGGGCCATTGCAGCATCATCTGATTATTTCTATTGTGCGCGTGCAGGAGATTCACGAGATCCGGCGTAAGCATGAAAGCCGCCTGGTGGAGGTGGATTCAGGAAGGCGTGCAGAGTTTGACACCAAGCTAGCCGAGGCCATGCAGCAGCTCCGCCAGGAGCACGATGTACAGATCGGTCAGTACAAAGAGGAGCTGGAACGCAACTTCAATGCCAAGGTACGAGAGGCACGCACGCACACACGTGCACAGAAACGCACACGCACAGGCACATACACAATACTGTAACTGCCAATGCCAAGGTACACACAGCAACGTTAAAGGACAACTTTGTTTGTTTTTCAAACTGGTTCATGTTTTAGGTTGGAGGTGACAAACTGACATATTGAGCCTACAACACAGTATGGTATCTCGCTAGTATCCCCCTTCACATTCAGTAGATCCCATGTTTTGTGGCCACATGTAATTTCCTGGGGTCTAGTAGGACTAAAGTAAATGATAAAGAAAACGCCAACATTTTGTCAAATATTGCTAAAACGAAAGCAGCAAATGAATAAAAACACTCTAAATACTTTCTCTATACAACCTAGAACATGAACCTTGGTGGAACAAAAAAAAAGTTGTCCTTTAACTCTATCTCTACCGCTAGCTGTTAGCATAAACCCCAGCTCCAGGGGCCAGCATACACGCTCACTTTAAGACGACAGTGTTTGCCCGCCCCCCACACATTGTTAGAGTTAAGTGCCTGTCGGCTCAGGATGTGAAGGCTACTGCAGATTTCCACGAGGTGTACACATACATGGCTGTGCTTACTTGTTGGAACGACGCGAGATGACATGGCCTTGGCCTTGCATACAAACACGCATCACACTTTTCTTCCAGATTCTTTTAACCAACTCTCTTTCGAATGTTTTCAGTTTGTTACTTTAACAATTATCTTTCTAAGCTCTCGTGTCAAGGAGCCACATGCAGCAGGCATTTTGTGCAGGAAAACATTAGAGCACAAGGCAGTGCAGTCAGCCGAGGCAAGATGGCGGTGACGGCAGTAAAAGAGGTAGTCAACGTGACGCCGTGTTCACACTAGTGGCGACAAAGCACCGCGCTACGAGCTGTTTTCAATGGAAGTCGGTGACGAGAAGCTTCAAACTGATGCCCGGCACTTTATATTTTGACTTAAGACTAGTGGCTACAAATAAGTTCAGCTGGCTTTGACTTTGTTCAGTACTCCAGTTTTTCATTTACACATTGTGGCTTGTGCAACGCTGATCTTTTGGCCCGACCGTTCACACTGCATTTGCAAGTGACTAGATCGGATCACAGAACTTTGTGTTGCAGCCTGAATCAGATCTGTGTCACATCTAGATTGGAATCCCATTTATTTAAATAAGTCTAAACACAAATGAGTCACATGGAATCCGATTTAGATCAGGTTACTGCGTTCAGACTGAGATGGATCTCCTGATATTAGTTTTTTAATCTGATTTGAAACCACCTCTGAATGTGGCTCGAGTCGCATTTGTAAAAATCTGATTCCATGTGACTTGTGTTTAGAGTGGACTTATTTAAACGGATTCCAGTCTGGAGGTGGCACAGTTCTGATTCAGGCTGCCAGTGTAAATGGGGCCTTAAACGGGGTTAAACTTGGAGACAATGTAGCTGAAAAGGCGTTGGTTGTTGTGTTGTCGCCACTATTGTGAACGCCGCATTAAGAAGTGAAACCTAGGCCAGAGAGTCTGTGTAAAGGAAGACTGACTGTATCATGTCTGTTTCCCAGCTAAAATGCTCAATGATATGAATCCCATCTTGTCACGCACACAAATGTATTTTAGTTTTGAGTGTTTCAGAAGCAATCATTGATGTGTATATATGCTGTATGTTTGCTTCCAACCCTCTGCGTACCGCAGCTGGAGAACGCCCAGCAGACTGCGTTGAGGAAGGGCGATGCCGTCAACGCCACCCAGGATGAGTTGACCACAACCATGGTCTGCATGGAGACCCTCAGTGCACAGCTGCAGCTCTACCAGAAAGAGGTTGGTAGCCTAAACCAGGATAGACGGGAATAGTTGTAAATCTGGGACATTTGTATGCAAAAGTTCAAAACATCGTACTAGTGCATGCTACATTAGACTTAGAAGCTCAGCCAAAGTATTTCAATTTTTCAAAACTGCACAATAATTTAGAAACTGTAGATCACAAGGGCTATGCAGGTAGATCACATGACATGCCCCTAAAAAAGTATCTGACACTTGAATTAAGGTGACTTGATTCATTGATCAAAAAGGGCCTGTCAGCTCAAACCCACAAAGCAATGTTTTTTTTTCGAGTGTTGCTGTGCACAAACGCCAGTAGCATTACAGATAAATACAAAACTACCTATTCCAAGTGCATTTGACTTATATGTAACACCAGTATATATACAGTAGTTTAAATATGGAATATAATATTCCATATTTAAACTATTTTCAGCAATGGTATAATCTTTTTTCAGTAGGTAAAGGTAGGATCTTGTTGAGACAGTCATTTTGAAAGTAGCTCTCAGGTCAAAGTGTGGGCATTTTAAAATGTGTGATGACAGAAGGTATGCACGTGACATCATCGTACCCGGACGTTATGTGGGAACGCCTACCGATTGGCAAAACTACTTTCTGGCCTTGACAGCCAATACATTCAAACAGAAAAGTCCTATCTGACTGCATTTAAATGACCTTCAACAACATTAAACTCACTTGCATTGGCAAAAGGGGGGTAGGAGTTTAATACTTCATCCTACTCCTTTTTGGACATGGATTTATTATTTATTTTGACGTTTGAAATGCAACTCATCCATTCTTCTATGTGCAAAAAGCGGCCCTGGAGGGCCCGGGTCCAGGACTTGGAGCGGATCCTGGACAGAGAGAGGGAGCTGTGGAGCCAGAGGCTGGCCCAGAAGGAACAGGACATGCAGGGCATGCAGGGCATGCAGGCCAAGATGCTCCGACAGCTGGAAGACTACGAGAGCCTGCTCTCCAAAATTGGAACATTAATTAAGAATTGAGTGGGTAAAACCATACCTAGATTATCACCATGGAACTTCCCCAATTGAGTACTTATTACAAATTAAATGTTTTTAAATATGCAAATGAGGCATTATGTAGGAAAATATGCAAAATAATAGAAAATATGAAAAAGCTACTATTGTGGAAGTGTTATCATGTATTAATTTACTTGTATTGATCCTAGTATAAACAATTTAATATAAGACTAGTTTTTCCCACCAATTTTGGAGCTCTGGCTCATGGACTAAGAACCAAAAAGAACTGAACCGGTTCCCATCGGGAACCAACCAGTGGAAAGGGGGTCTCAATGGATTTCTGTAGTTTTCTGAACCCTTTTGAGCTGCAATGAAGAGGCAAACATGCCTCAACAGTGACATCAGCTGGCAAATCCCTATGTCATATATATATATGGGATTTGTGGAGTTTTACCAGACGCCACAGGCAAATCAGAGCACTTGTTTGAGCCAGAAAACTACAGAAAATCTACTAAATGTTAAGTTCATGTTTTTAGGGTGCACTTGAGCTCAGAAAACCATCTCTCTTGGCGCAGTGAGCCGCAGCCGCGACACGCTCGGGAATCATTTGTAGTCTATCTAACCTAATCTATGTTAAAAACAAATCCGGATCGTATCTGCTCTTCTCTGCTATTTTAATGGTCATTGCTTGTCAATCAGTCCATGTTGGTGTTTATTTAGTTTTAGTCAGTATTTTTGAGTAACATACCAGTCGTAGTTTTAAATCGATACGTCCATGTGTCTAATGTGTTGTATTTTTCTAGGATTCATCTGCAGAGGCGAGCTGTGCCATTATGTAATATTACCTGGACCCCCTTCCACCTCGCACTGAATCTTTGTACCTGGATGGGCTGCCTTTAGCTTTGGAACTTTTTTAGTGTGAACATATTATACAATTTTAATGGATGTTGTTTTGCATAATAAAGATTTTTCTAACGCAAATTCTGTTCATTCATCCATCGTCTTGCTGCTTCATTGGAACTGCAGAGGTGTAACGGATTTAGTGGCATCTTTGTGAAAAAGATTAGTTCTAAATGGATCCAACCATAGAGCTTAGATCCATTTAGAACTACAACCATGGAGGTGTGGAACAGGTGGCTGTACTCTAAACACAATGTCCTGTTTCACAAGTTTTTAAATTTATAAGAATCATAATGAAAATGGCAGATTTATTTATTAGATAGGCTATTGTCAAATCAATGGCCAAAATGTATATATACAGTGCCTTCGGAAAGTATTCACACCCCTTCACTTTTACCACATTTTGTTTTGTTACAGCCTCATTTCAAAATGAATTCAATTCGTTTTTTTCCTCATCAATCTACACACAATGATGAAGTGTAAAGTTTTCTCACATATTTTGTTAATTTATTAAAAATAAGAAGCTGGAAAAACACATGTACATAAGTATTCACACTCTTGACTTATACTAAGTTGAGGCACCTTTGGAAGCAATTACAGCCTTTTTGGGAATGATGCTACAAGCTTGGCACACTTGAATTTGGGGTATTTTCCCCCTTTCTCTGCAGATCCTCTCAAGCTCTGTCAGGTTAGACGGGGAGCATCGCTACACAGCTATTTTCAGGTCCTTCCAGAGATGCTCAATGGGGTTGATGTCTGGGCTCTGGCTGGGCCACTCAAGGACTTTCACAGAGTTGTCCTAAAACCAATCCTTCGTTATCTTAGCTGTGTGCTTGGGGTCGTTAAAAATGTTCGTCGACTACCTTTTTCCACTGACGAAAACTAAATGGAAACTAAATTAAAACTAAGCTATGGTGAAAACTAAGACTAAATATACTGACAATTTCGTCAACTAGACTAAAATGTTAGGAAGGGACTAGTGAACAAGAGATCCAGTATAAGTCATTTTACAATTAGTTGCATGCTGAAAATAGCAAATCTACAAGCTCATCTACAAGCAACGCGTCGCAGCATTACGAGTGTAAAATCAGTCATTACGACGGCATCAAGGCCCGCCAAAACACATTTTAGTCGACTAAATCACTTGTAGATTTAGTCAACTAAAATCTCATCACATTTAGTCGACTAAAACTAGACTAACACTAATACATTCCATGTGACTAAAATGTGTCAAAACCATTCAAGAGACTACAACTAAAATAAAAATGTGCTGCCAAAAACAACACTGTTACCACGGACCGGCTGGCAAAATGTCCTCACAAGCAGAGGTGTGCAATCTGGTCTGCAAATCATTCCATCCATTGACCATGCGCGAGCGTACGGTTCTATACATGCGGAGTGCGCATGCCGCGTAGGGAATAATTATGGTATGCCGTCTGAAAAAACCTAGACTACAGCACTGTGTGTATATAAATATATATACACACACGCCCGGGATTCGAACTTGGGTCTCCCGCATGTAAGTCAAAGTCAAAGTCGTGTGTACGTATGTATGTGAGTGAGTGAGTGAACGAGTGAGTGAGTGAGAGTGAGTGAGTGAGAGTGAGTGAGTGAGTGAGTGAGTGCATGCACCTTCTTCTCGGGAGCTTTGGGCTGCTCCTCCCCCACCACGGTGCTCTGGGCCGGAGGGGGCAGGGCCACGGTGCTCTGAGGGGGCGGGGCGCTCGACTTCTCACTGAATATGTCACCTTCGTCCTCCTCATCCTCGTCTTCATCTCCGCCGAAAAGGTCCACGGTCTTCTTGGCTTTTGGTCTGTCCTGGCCAGCTGAACAAAGCCACACACACACACTCAACACAGGGACTTCTATTTAACATTTCTCTCTGTGTTGTGAGCTTGTAGATCAGTTTGGTGCGTGACGCCGCTCTCAGTCTCAACTCCGTGTCTGGTAATCAATGTCTTTACTGGAGACGCATGCAACGTTAATGCCGTTGGGAAAAGACAGTTCTCTTGAATGCTGCCTTTGAGTACAGTGATGGAAACGGGGCTATTTATGATTTCTTTCACCATAATAAATGTTGCATGTTGTGATGCAGTTGTTCACATGCCTGTTCAACCCCAGTACTCGGGTCAAATACAACTCAACAAGTCAGAGTTGCTCTTTCAAATTTGTACTTCAGGGGTGTTAGCGCAGGGGGTTAATTTATGATGTATTTTTGTACGTTTGGGTCCCGGGTGTCCCTTCCTACAAATCTAGTGGAGTCAAAAGTACCATATGTGTCTTTGAAACATGCTGTAGTGCAGTGAAAGTAAAGAAAAAGATAATGAAAAAAGGAGTATAGTTCTCAATTAAATGCACGTAGGTACTGTCCACCGCTGACAAGAATCGAGGCAAACTGAAGCAACGGCCATCATCACACTTACCAGTGTTGGGCGTTTTCGTGCTTTTCTTCCCACTGAAAAAGTCATCCTCCCCTTCGTCGTCGTCAAACAGCCCTCCCCCACCTCCACCTGAGACGGGTCTGGGGGCCGAGGGCGTCCTGGGTTTGCCTGGAGTTCCATTCTCTTGGCTCTCCGCCGACTCCTCCTCCTCCTTGGAAGCGAAGAGGCGGTTTTCTACAAGGAAGACATTGTTTTCTTTGTTGGTGTATTGAGTAAACTGAACCCGAGCTGGTCTCTGCACTTGGACCGCTTTTTCCCCACCAAAATAATAATTTGTGAATAAGTTCACAAAGCTCACAACGCGTTACTTTTTGTCTAATGTTTCCCTCAGAATATGAATGCTGGGTTCACGTGGTTAACCGTATTAATGCCAGGAACGTGGGATTCCGTTTTATTCTCCACCCCCCCACCCCACCCCCCGCCTGTGCCAGAATGTAAAAACCTGTCTTTATTTAATGTAATTTAATCCGGTAATTAAAAATAATAATATATATATTTTTGCTTTTACTCACATGTTAGACAGCCTACTGTAACTGTACATACGGATCCGCTTATTACTCCTTTGTATGCTCAAAATGAGCCAAAAGCCAGTGTTTAGAAGGTTATTTTTCCCTTTTCTTACATCCGCGGACGGAAACATCTCATCGCCGGTCTACCGCAGCCTAGAGTGTAGCCACACTTTAGTGTGGGTTGACGACAGAGTACAGCATCTTGCAATGGGTCTGGTCCACAAGATTCGATACACCACCAAGATACCCATGTACCTGTCTAAATACTTCCTTAATGTCAACGAAGTCCACACCCACAACACCAGAGGGAGTTTAACAAACCATGTGCAATCCAGATTCGGCACAAACAAGGGACTAAATTAATTTCGCTCCTATGCCACCATAATGTGGAACGCCCTACCAACAGTCATTAAGACATGCAAATCCCTTGACTCTTTATCAACGCGAGACTGATGACGTATTGAAGCTGTGCCACAGCGCAAATGTAAATACAACCGTACAAGACTACAACTCGAATTATTATTATTATGGACATATCAGATGTTTGTCCCGCTGCTTCCTGTTCATCGTTTCTGCTTGAGAGAGACCAGATGCAGGAGGGGGGGGGACTCGTGAACTCAATACTCAGGTTAGATTCCGCCCCCTCCTATAATATATATATATATATATATATATATATATATATATATATATATGGCACTTTTTTCTGAAAAGAAAGTCAGAAATGTTATTACTATAGGCTTAAATAAATACGAATAAGTCAATAAGGCAATAAGGCTAAAATCTGGCTTAATTATTGGATAGGCTGGGTTGCTAGGCTAGCAAGTTTCTTGTAAAATTGCAATATTTACACTCAAGGGTGTTCTTTATCATCATTAATGCACTTCTGTGCTGCCTTTTCTGCAGCATCGCAGGCGTGCATTTATGACGATAAACTAGAGAACACCCTCTCGTGTAATATCGCTTAACTATGAAACTTGTCCTGGACTCTCCCTCACACACTGTAGACTAGAGTGTCCTGGACTCTCCCTCACACACTGTAGACTAGAGTCTTAACTATGAGACTCTCCCTCACACACTGTAGACTAGAGTCTTAACTATGAGACTCTCCCTCACACACTGTAGACTAGAGTCTTAACTATGAGACTCTCCCTCACACACTGTAGACTAGAGTCTTAACTATGAGACTCTCCCTCACACACTGTAGACTAGAGTCTTAACTATGAGACTCTCCCTCACACACTGTAGACTAGAGTCTTAACTATGAGACTCTCCCTCACACACTGTAGACTAGAGTCTTAACTATGAGACTCTCCCTCACACACTGTAGACTAGAGTCTTAACTATGAGACTCTCCCTCACACACTGTAGACTGGAGTGTCCTACCTGTGGTGGGCATGCTGCTTTGGTTCTTTTCTTCAGGCCGGGCAGGTTTCGGTGCGTCAGAGAAGAGATCGCCCTAGACAGTGAAAACAGCAAAGCAGCAGTCATACAATCCATAATCCATGATGTAACTGGGGAATACATTGTTATTATCTACTGTAAGTAAGTCAGCGCACCTCATCGTCGTCATCGAACAGGCCTCTCCCTCCACTGAAGAGGCCTCCTCTTCCTCCAAAGGGAGAAAAGTCCTCGTCCTCCATCTTGGGTGGCTTGAACATGTCATCGTTGGCATCCTCTGCTGCTGCTACCATGTATAAAACAAATAGGGTGTAAGTCATTAAAATAAGTGTTACATAGCTCTATTTTCCTTTTTTGTTGTTGCTTTTTACCACTTTTTTCTCCCCAGTTTAGTCATTATTCCCAAAATGTCCTCCCCTCACGTATTTTGAATCTTCAGCTCTTCAGTAAACAGAACATTCCTTTTCAGGTATGGGATATCAATCTCATTCAATAGGCAGAGAGAACCCATACAGGATAAATGGAATTGGAAGTGATGAAACAAAACCAAAAATGAGCAGCCGAATTGGAATTATTGGAACAATATTACCGGTATATAAATGAAGCTGATGAATAGGTGGCATGTCCTGATTGGATGAAATTGGTGTCTCAGCCTGAACATTTTTTTTTTCTTTTTTTTTTTCTGTTTATTAAAGAGCTGGAGAGACAAGGAACAAACACTCTGTGAGAAATGATTACTGTCAGATTATAGATCTTTAACTGTGTAACACAAACAAAGTTTTCTTTTAATCACACAATGCATGACTGACAGAATGAGATTTACTACACAACCAGTTTGCATTGTTGAAACAGAAACACAACAGAAAGAAAAATGCATGTGACAAAACATGAATGTGAATAACGTGATCCTACCCGCTGCTCTCGATGGCTTTTGATCTTTCTTGCTTTTACTTTTCTTCTTTGCCGTCAACGCTTTGGAGACATGACACGAACAGAAGGCATGAGCATGCACACAACGCATGCACAGCGCACACGCCGCACACACATACACAATTACACATGAGACCAACCATAGCTCCACTTCATTCCATTTTCAAACCATCTTCATTTAATTGCTCCTCACTAATGCTCATTATAAGCTGCCAGCTTTTCGGTCTACTCACTGTGTTCTGTCTCAGTCATTGGTGGGTTGAAGAAACCTGCCTACCAGTGACAAACAAGGTATCAAACTCATTATTTTTTAGATATTTTTAATATTAGAAGAATGGCTTATATTTCAGCATGCTAACTTTCCAGGAAGAGAAAGACTGCACTTTCTATAGGGTTGGAATCCCAAACGATGACGTCACTGGTAGACAGGTTTCTGGACTGTCCAGAGCCCACCAATGAGATTCAGAGAGTAATGGAATCCCCATCATGATATCACTGGTAGACAGGTTTCTGGACTGTGCTCCAAAGACCACCAATGAGCATGATAATTAAGATTGAGTTTGGAAATGGGTGAAGTGCACCTAAGATGAAATGAGTGAGGAACTAAAAAGTAAATAATAATAATACATTTGAGTGGCAGTTGGTAAATAATAAGCTGAAAGAGTAAGCAGTCGTGAGTACATGTGAGTACGTACATGTGCGATCGGCCTCCGCCTTGCAGACGGGAGGATCTCCTTTGATCCGAGCCGCCAGCTCGTCCGCGAACGTGGCCTGATGTGCTGCTGTGTTCTGGATGTGACACAGAGACTGGACGCAACGACACACAACACCACACGACACGTTAATATTTGTGTTACTTAATCATAATATATATATATATATATATATATATATGAACTATCGCACAGTGTTGATTTCGTCGACTAATACTATGACAAATTATTTTCCTCGACTATCCTTTCTCCACTGACGAAAACTAAATGTACAAACAAAATGAAAACTAAGCTATAATGACTGAAACTGAGACTAAATATATTTACATTTTCTTCAACAAATAAAAACTAGACTAAAATGTTAGGAAGGGACTAGTGGACAAGAGATCCAGTGTAAGTAAAAGACAAGTAATTTTACACTTGGTTGCATGCTGAAAATAGCAGATCTACAAGCTCACAACGCGACTCGCAGCGTGGCGCGTTGTGAGCTTGTAGATCGGCTATTTTCAGTCATTACGACGAGATCAAGGCCCGCTAAAATACATTTTCGTCGACTAAATCAACAATATATTTAGTCGACTAAAACTAGACATAACACTAAAGCATTTCAGATGACAAAAATATGACAAAAACGAAATGAAGCTTTATTCCAAAGACTATGACTAAACTAAAATCTGAATTTGCTGCCAAAATCAACAGTGCATAATATTCTAGCAGTCTCTGAACTATCGTGGCTATAGCGTAAACACACAGATATCTAAGTAGACGCTTCTCTATGGTCCATATCACCTTCTGGTCGTCCTCTTCATCATCATCATCCTCTTTGTCCGACTCTCCAAATATGTCCGAATCTTCGTCTTCCTCCTCGTCATCGTCGTAGCTCCGCATGGACGACTTCTAAACGGATATTATTATTAATAGGATATGCTGCTTTTCCGGGTTTCAACTTTCCCATTGCAGTTTCAAGTTCTTCTAGGTCGAAGGGTTTGGTTTGAGGGCTGGCTGATTGTGGTTGGTCTGATACCACTGTGCGATGGTATTCTCCTGTGGGTCGGTGGCGGTCTTGGTCACAACTGGTGGCCAGTTGTAACCAACACCGCCACCGACCCACATAGAATACCATCGCACAGTGGTATCAGACCAACCACAATCAGCCAGCCCTCAAACCAAACCCTTCGACTTAGAAGAACGTGAAACTGCAATGGGAAAGTTGAAACCCGGAAAAGCAGCAGGGATTGATGGCATACTGGCAGAAATGATACAGCACCTGGGACCTATCGCAAGGACCTGGCTTGTGGGGATGCTGAACACATGCATAGCACAGAAAACCATCCCTTCTGTCTGGGAAAAGGCCAACGTGGTTGCAATCCCTAAACCTGGCATAGACCCATTATCCACAAAGAGCTACCGACCCATTTCCCTCTGCATCACCTACAAGGCTATATGAGAAGCTGCTACTCCAACGCCTTGTTGCCACTCATAGATACCAAGCTGACTAAAGACCAAGCTGGTTTCCGTCCCAGCCGCTCCTGTGCTGGACAGAGCTCAACCTCACCCAACACATTGAGGATGGGTTTGAGGGGAAACAAATAACTGGAGCAGCATTCAGAGATCTCTCTGCTGCCTACGACACTGTCCAACACCGCACAATGGTCAGGAAAAGCCTCCTCAACAACAGGCGCTTCTATGTTCAGTTAAATGACCAGAGGAGTAAATGGAAAGCCGAAAAGAACGGCCTCCCACAAGGTAGCGCGCTCGCCCCCCTCCTTTTCAATATCTAAACAAACGACCAGCCACTTGAAACCCAACCCATCAAAAACCCAACTATGCAGCTTCCACCTGAGGAACCGAGACGCAAAAAAAGAACTGAGCATCACAAACTCTCAAACCATACCCACCCCATGTAACTTGGAGTTACACTGGACAGTTTAACGTCATGCCCAGGACGAAAAGTTATAGAGAACACCAACATGACAAACCCTACACTTAAACCCTCTATATTTAATAAAAAACTATTCTGGACAGGAATCCTGTATTGCAGGGGTGCCCAAAAGGTACATCGTGATCTACCAGTAATCACAAAGGCTGTGCAGGTAGACCATATGGCATGCCCCTGTATATAATCTATCACTTGAATTAAGGTGACTTGACACCAGCTCAAATGTTGCACACAAACATCAGTAGCAAAAGTACAAAGTTATTGTGACAGTAATAATTGCTATAGTGTGTGTTCAGTAACAGGAATATTCCTGTCTCTCCAGCTCTTTAATAAATAGAAAAGGGTTTAATCAGGAGTTGTAGTAGCCACAGGATAATCTAAGCGGTGGATATTGCTCTTGTCTTCATGTCTTTATGTATGTAAATTGTCTTGTTGTTTGTGTCAAATGCGTGTATATGTGTTCTGCATATACTTGGCTGCTGTGTTGCAAGATAATGGGAGTTACTGATACTATGGGAGTGAATGGGAGTGAAAGGGAGGTACTGTTACTATGGGACTGATACTATGGGAGTGCATGGGAGTGGATGGGAGTGAATGGGAGGTATTGTTACTATGGGACTGATACTATTTGAGTGAATGGGAGTGAATGGGAGGTACTGTTACTATGGGACTGATACGATGAGAGTGAATGGGACTGAATGGGGTGTACTGTTACTATGTGACTGAATGGGAGTGAATAAAAGTGAATGGGAGTGAATGGGACTGAATGAGAGGTACCGTTACTATG
Source organism: Protomyctophum parallelum (assembly GCF_964188405.1). NCBI lineage: Eukaryota > Metazoa > Chordata > Actinopteri > Myctophiformes > Myctophidae > Protomyctophum > Protomyctophum parallelum. The sequence continues at coordinate 16,269,414 of NC_139716.1, read as the reverse complement.
GGACTGTGTTTAACAAAAAACTGGAGAGACCGGGAGACCTCTGTTACTGAACAAACACTATAGCAATGATTTTGTCACAATATAGAGCTATTTAACACTGTTACTGAACACACACTATAGCAATGATTACTGTCACACTATAGAGCTATTTAACACTGTTACTGAACACACACTATAGCAATGATTACTGTCACACTATAGAGCTATTTAACACTGTTACTGAACACACACTATAGCAATGATTACTGTCACACTATAGAGCTATTTAACACTGTTACTGAACACACACTATAGCAATGATTACTGTCACACTATAGAGCTATTTAACACTGTTACTGAACACACACTATAGCAATGATTACTGTCACACTATAGAGCTATTTAACACTGTTACTGAACACACACTCTATAGCAATGATTACTGTCACAATACAGAGCAATTTAATTTAGGTAACCAAATTGACCCCAATAGTAGATCTTTACACTCTCAATAGTTCAATTGTTGTTAAGCATCTGCTTAATTTCCAAAAAACTACACAATTAGAGAATGTAGAAGATTGCTACTTTTGATCCTTGGATTTTATAATGCTGATTGTAGCATAGCGATAGTGGTTAGTGACTGAGCTTTGTTAACATGAGTGCCCGGGATCGTTTCCCACCAATTTCAAAGAATGTTTGTTGCTTCGTGCCAATTTTCACAGAATGTTTGTCCTTTTACCTACCAGACAATACTCTTCTCACCTCTAGTCGATTATTTATTCAGCGTTTGAGCCACGGACCAACATTTGAGGCCATCTAGTCTCTCAGACCCATTTGAGCCACTGACCACCATTGTGAGAGTCTATTAATGTGAAATGGTGGTCCGTGGCTCAAACATGTTATCACTTTTGAAGTTACTTGTTGTGTTTAGATATGTAAATACTACTCTTTAAAGCCGTGTTTCGGTAGTCGAGTGGGTACTGTCGACGGTTAGTAAACATTGAGGCCGGGCATAGTTGTTTATAAACCTTCGACACTAACCATTCGGCTACTGAAACACTGTTTTACAGTTTCGTACAAACATCATATATAAACATCATAACAAGTAACTTCAAGTGATAGACGTTTGAACACACAAACAACAACAGCGTTAAGTATTAAATAACATTTATCACTTACTTGCTCCGAAGACCGATGGTGACGTGGCACTTCCAAACAAACACTGACCAAACCTACCTCCACGCGTCTCTTCCGTATTTGAGGGCGGCGGCACTTCCTTCCGGTGTGAGGCCACGCCCGCGAGATTTAACCGCGAATCTATTGTAGTCATATTGTAGTCATATTGCCCCTACGTTACATCCGGGTCCCTTGGTCCCATCCGCTTCTAATGCAAAATAGCTACATATGAACGCGTGAATCTTTTTTTTTTTTACAATAACGTTATTTGTCAGAAAGGAAGCCATTGAGGGTTAAAATGGGTCTTAATGCTTCCAACTCATATAACTGTCACCAACAACACTTTTAATGATATTACATGAAGCAGACAGCCCTGTGATGAAACCTTTAGCATTACACTGTGGTTAATACGTTTTTATTCACAATGGAATGTTATTGTACTCTTAATATATCATGGTGTAGCACAGCACAGTAGATTCATATTTCAATCGATCTGGGATGTTAAAATTGTGCAAAACTCTGTTCAATGAATGGCCTCTTCTGCTACATTAAAATTACTAAACATTAAACGTTACTTATACCTGTTATTGAGACTCCTATAGAGCATGTTGACATGGATAGCTTGGTTAGTAGTATCTCTGTTAGTTAATGCAGTTTGATTGATTCAATTAATAGCCTATTTTATTAGACAAAAATGTAGAACAGTAGTGTCATAGAGTGGAAAATGCCATTTGGTTTAATGTCACAGAATGCAGTGCCACGTAGAGCAGCATGATAAATGGTTAACTTTATAGTGTGTTCAAAAATGGCAGATCTGCAAGTTCAGTGTCTTGAATGAGATGTGCTGTGAGTTTGCATATCTGCTATTGTCCAGCATAGGACCGTTGCACAGTGAAGTATAGACAAGGCTTTAGGATTTATAAGTCGTTTTTAGAATATAATAGAATATTCACTCCAGTGAATAGCATTTATCCATTTAGATAACTTTTTGATGTTATTTAATTACTTATTTTTACACAGAAACATAATGTGTGTCTTTACAATAACTGTAATGTAATAATAATACTAATAATGTAATGTAATAATTATTAATTAAATAACCTTATTTTATTCTGAAAGCAACCGGATGTCTTAAATTAGCTAGCTCTCAGACAGGAAGTTCTAAATTAGCTCAAAAGACGGAGCCACAGGTAGGCTACAGTACCAAAAAAAGCCCTATCTTGACCACAGAAACGCCCCTAAAAGACACGGTATCCTACCGTCGGTATACGTGTAACATAGTGTGTATAAATTGGCAGATTTTATTTTTTATTTTGCACGTCACTTTCTGACTTTCCAAAGGAAACGTTTTAATGCCTTATTGCTGTGTTGTTGGTGATTTGTGGATTCGTTTTAGATCAATCAGGGATCTGTTAATAACTTAATACTGTACTGCAGTCTGCAGTTGTTCCCAAATCCACATTTGTTGAGCCCCCATTAGACCCCCATTAGACACTACTTGATATGTATCAAACAAATTTGGCTAATAATAAATTAATTAACATAATTTCAAACATTAAACCATTTAAACTTCTTCACCTGAACTGACCAGCTCGGTGAAATAACTCAGTACTCAAAACATGTTAATTTATATCAATTTTATTTATAACTGCCAATGTCATGTAAATGTACAATGCACAAAATGTATGTCACCATAACCAAACATGTATTTCTACTTGATAAACCTTATTTATTGGAAGACGGAGCACTTGCAGCATGTATAGATTTTGAGTCTATAATTTTGTTCTAAATACCTGCAAATTGACAAATTGTACATAACTCCTGTACTGGACGCTTTATCGTATAAAGTAAAGAAAATAAAGAACCAGACCACGTGATTAGACAAAAAGTCTCTGCAAGCTGATAAAAAAAAACAAAAAAAAAACAGTTTCTTACCCAAACTTACTAGTGAAACTTCAGTAGTATTTAACCCATTCTGACCTGAGATCAGATTCATACGAGGTTTCCACATGGACACACACTGGTCTGATTAACCCATTCTGACCTGAGATCAGATTCATACGAGGTTTCCACATGGACACACACTGGTCTGATTAACACGGTTCTGAATGTGAAAATCTGACATAACATTTCTATGTTCCGCATCTAGAGCCATACTGTAAAATAGATTCCAGCCTCACAAGAACTATGCATACATTTCACCTGGGCTGGTGGTGATTCACATTAAATGCCAGCAAAGCCATCCATCCTTTAATCACTTGAAACATGTGAAATAATTGGCTGGCAATACTAGTGGGAGGGGCATATGTAAGCCACTGCGGCAACCACACTCTGCAATTTTTTTAAATTGCGAATTTTCTAGTTAGTGTGGTTGCCCGAATGGGCAACCAGACTCTTGTAACTGTGACACTTTATACTTTTTAGTGTGGTTGCCTGAAGGCAACCATACTATTGTTTTTGTGACCTTTTATTATTCTTTTTGTTTTTATTATAGATAAACTTTATTTTGTCGCGTTATACCTCCCACAATTTTTGTCGCACGCACTCGAGCCATATGTCAAAACGACGGGCTACATCGGGAATCGTGTGCTCGTATTTTGCTAAGACATTTGTTGGATAGTTTAATTGATATGAATTCATTAGTGCATTAAATTTCCCCATAGACATGAATGGGGAAATGCAAAAACTCACTTTCAAATACTTTTTCCTCTGAGACCGTAAGGGCTATACTTACAAGAATTGGAGGAGAGATTCATAATAATTACTAAAATTAATTACCTTAGAAGTATATCGGTCGGCCTCATGGTGGCGCTATAACAGCCAACTTTACATTTTTGGGTATAACTCTTGAACCGTAGGTCGTAAAATCAAAATGTTTTTTTCCATGGATTCCTTGGGTCATGACGCATCTCCCCATATAGGCCACGCCCATTTCCGTCTAGAACGAATTTGCAGCAAATTAGCATTTTCTTCAAAACACACTTTTTGCTCCTCCTCCTACAGATTTTGTCCAAATCTCACAGAAATCGGTACACATGATCTCGGGACCTATCCGATGAAAACAGCACAGTCAGAAATTCCATATTCCATATCATTCGTCCGTAATCAGCTTCCAAAGTTAGTGGGAGGGGCCTATTTTACAAAAGATTGCACAAATCACGAACGGAAAGTCCAATCCTCCCCAAATTTGAATCACATGTTGAGGATGGCCTAATCAACACAGAGCCAAAAGCAATTCCATTTCCATCCATAGGGGGCGCTACAATTGCAAAAACAATTACCCGTTTGTTGCAAAAACACGATTTTGGGGGGGAAATCCCCTTTGAATGACTTACGCATGATCACAAAGGGTGACTTGACATTGTAATTGGCTGGCAAAATTACTGGGAGGGGCCTATACCCGTTTGTTGCAAAAACATGATTTTTGGGGGGGGAAATCCTCTTTGAATGACTTATGCATGATCACAAAGGATGACTTGACATTGTAATTGGCTGGTATAATTACTGGGAGGGGCCTATATCAGCCAACCTATCCGATTAAAACAGCGATCTTCTGTATAGTCCGGTCGTAATCGTCTTCCCAAGTTAGTGGGAGGGGCCTATTTTACAAAAAACGCCACAATTCACGCACGGAATGTCCGATCCATCCCAAATTTGAATCACATGTCGAGGGTGGTTTCATCAACACAGAGACAAAAGCGATTCCATTTTCGACGGGTGCGATGTGGGCAACCACACTTTGCAATTTCCCAGAATTGCCTCTTTCTAGTTAGTGTGGTTGCCTGAAGGCAACCATACTATTGTTTTTGTGACCTTTTATTATTTTTATTGTTTTTATTATAGATAAACTTTATTTTGTCGCGTTATACCTCCCACAGTTTTTGTCGCACGCACTCGAGCCATATGTCAAAACGACGGGCTACATCGGGAATCGTGTGCGTGTATTTTGCTAAGACATTTGTTGAATAGTTTAATTGATATGAATTAATTAGTGCATTAAATTTCCCCATAGACATGAATGGGAAAATGCAAAAACTCACTTTCAAGTATTTTTTCCTCTGAGACCGTAAGGGCTATACATACAAGACTTGGAGGAGAGATTCATAATAATTACTAAAATTAATTACCTTAGAAGTATATCGGTCGGCCTCATGGTGGCGCTATAACAGCCAACTTTACCTTTTGGGGTATAACTCTTGAACCGTAGCTCGTAAAATAAAAAATATTTTTTCCTTGGATTCCTTGGGTCATGACACATCTCCCCATATAGGCCACGCCCATTTGCGTCTAGATAGATTTCCCGCCATTTTGAATTTTGTTCAAAACACACTTTTTGCTACTCCTCCTACAGATTTTGACCAAATCTCACAAAAATCGGTACACATGATCTCGGGACCTATCCCATTAAAACAGCACAGACAGAATTTAGATCTTCTGTATCGTTCGGCCGTAAACGTCTTCCAAAGTTAGTGGGAGGGGCCTATTTTACAAAAAACGCCACAATTCACGCACGGAATGTCCGATCCATCCCAAATTTGAATCACAGGTCGAGGGTGGTTTCATCAACGCAGAGACAAAAGCAATTCCATTTTCGACGGGTGCGATGTGGGCAACCACACTTTGCAATTTCCCAGAATTGCCTCTTTCTAGTTATTTTTTCACTGGAGTAGTCTTTATTTTGACGCTTTATACCTCCCACACTGTACGCTGTATGCACTTGAGCCATATGTCAAATTGACCGGAAAAATCGGGAATCGTGTGCTTGTATTTTGTTAAGAGAAATGTTGTATAGTTTAATTGATATGAATTTATTAGTGAATTAAATTTCCCCATTGACATGAATGGGAAAAGGCAAAAATTCACATTCAAGTATTTGTTCCTCGGAGACTGTAATCACTATAGTTACAAAACTTTTAGGGATATTTCAACATTATCCTTAAAATTATTTAACCCTAAAATTTTATCGGTCGGCCTCATGGTGGCGCTATAACAGCCCACTTTACCTTTTGGCTTATAACTCTTGAACCGTAGGTCGTAAAATCAAAATTATTCTTTCCCTGGATTCCTTGGGTCATGACGCATCTCCCCATATAGGCCACGCCCATTTCCGCCATGATAGATTTTCCGCCATTTTGAATTTTGTCCAAAACACACTTTTTGCTTTTCCTCCTACAGATTTTGTCCAAATCTCACAGAAATCGGCACACGTGATCTCTGGACCCAACCAATTAAAACTAAACTGCAGAATTTTGAAAGTGCGTATCGTTCGGCCGTAATCCTCTTCCGAAGTTAGTAGGAGGGGCCTATATCACAAAAAATGCCATAAATCACGAACGGAATGTCCAATCCATCCCACATTTCAATCACATGTCCGGGGTGGTTCAATCAACCAAGTTCTAAAAGTTCTAAAAACCGTTTGTCGCAAAAACATGAATTTCGGGGGTTAAATCCCCTCCGAATTACTTACGCATGATCTAAGGCGTGACTTGAAATTGTAATTGGCTGGCAATACTAGTGGGAGGGGCATATGTAAGCCACTGCGGCAACCACACTCTGCAATTTTTTTAAATTGCGAATTTTCTAGTTTAAACATGTTTGTGTGCGTTTGTGTGTGTGTGAGACAAACAAACACTGACCAAACCCACCTCATCGCGTCTGCGCCGTATCTCTCATCCCTCACTTCCTCTCCTCTTGCTCCTACTGTTCTCTCTCGGAACTGTTCAGTTTTACACTAATCTAACTGTTTGTCTGTGGAATGAGCATCATACCCATCGACTCCCAGCTCTGTTCGAAAAAGTTAGTCCCGTTTTTTTCTTTGAAAACCACTGCCATTATAGTTGCACTCTACAACTATAACCAAAAAAAAAAAAAAAACTTCAATATTTTCTGAAGGTTTCTTAGAAAAAGTGTATCTTTCACTCAATAGGGAAAACTCCTGTCACAAGTTGATATCATGTGTGTGTGCCCTGGAACTCCGGGCACAAACACAAACAGAGCCACGAGATAGAAAACCCATTGGACTAAACCAAATTATAAAACAGCAAAAGGAAAACTATCTGACACACTGGAAAGTGGCAACACAAAAGCAGAGTAAACTAGAATGCCATCTGGCCCTAAACAGAGAATACACAGTGGCAGAATACCTGAGCACTGTGACCGACCCAAAACAAAGAAAAATCTTAACTAGGTACAGACTCAGTGAGCACAGTCTCGCGATCGAGAAAGGCCGTCATAGGCAGACCTGTATCCCGAGGGAAGACAGACTATGCACCCACTGCACACTAAATGAAGTGGAAACCGAGCTACACTTCCTAACCATCTGTCCATTGTACCAAGACATCAGAGACACATACTTCCCACAGATTACAACCACACACGGAGATTTTGAAAACATGACCAATGACAAAAAACTCCCATATCTGCTGGGCGAAGTACAACAATGTGCAAACACAGCAGCAAGATTTGTGAGTTGCTGTGATAGGAGAAGGATATCAAACGGAACACAACCACCGTAAAGACTAATCATTGTGTATATGCCTGCACTATACCTGCATCGAGTGATCTTGGTACATAGAAGTTGATCTATTGAAGAATCTGACAAAGTACATAATTTTTGTTTTTGTTTTGATTGTATTGCTGTATTGTTGTACTGTTCTTTCTGCTTTGGCAATGTAAACGTATGTTTTCTCATGCCAATAAAGCCCTTTGAATTGAAATTGAATTGAATTGTGTGGTCCAGTCTTATGGATTGTGCAAATAAAAATGTTAATAAAAAGTAAATACATTTTGCTTTGATGTTCAGATTAATTAGCCCAGGGATCCATTTAACAGTGACATCATCATTAGGGGGGGGGGGGGGGGGAGATCAACAAAAATCAACATGAGTTTTTTTTTAAAGGGTCATTTCACAGCTATTTATTTTCAATGACATCTCGGATCATAACAGTTTTTATTTGAACTCTGCAGGAAGAAAATAAAAAATAAATCATGTCCAACGAAATGAAAACATGCGTTAATGTCCTGTAACTGAACAATGAACTGAACAATGAAACCTTGTGTTGTGATGTTTGGGTTGCAGCTCCGCTACCGATGAACGCTCAGAAACAGCTCTTTTTTTTAAATTTAAATACAGGTTTTTTTTCTTTTTTTATATCTTCAGATCATGCAAAAACAATACAAATCAAAAATAAAACATGGAAAAACAGCTCATTTACAAAAGAAAACAAAAAACAAACCAATGACAAAATAAAACTGAAACCAAAAGAATTATAAAAATAAAGTCAGAGTATTTTGCTGGTTACCCGATGCAGACACGTCTACTTACATAGAAGACAGAAGGTCTTACTGGACCTTAGCCGCACATTTGCAACACTAGATATTTTTTTAATAATGGCATGAATCTAGAGTTGCAATACCCTCCATTGACTCCCCACTCATCCAAATTGCGTTTGCGATCTGCTTGTTTTAAACGACGTTCAACTCACCAACATTGCAGCTCTAGGCCAAGCTTGAATTATCCTCTTTCAGACTGCAACACGTTTGTTTCATAAAAATCCACCGTAGACAGAGATGTTATGAGCTACTTTCTGTCAAGACATTCTGTACCGTAATATTCTTTCTCTAAGTGTTGGAGTTTGGAAGCACTTGTTTTTACTAACGGGTCACGCTGCTGCCTATTATGTGGACATTCAAAGCAGGTGGTACGCAGGGCCGTTCAGTGACTTTGACGAGCGCTACCAAACTACCAACACAAAAAGAATCACCTGCACAGAATTTATTGACAGAAAGTAGCTCATAACATTTTTCATGAAACAAACACTTTGCAGTTCGAAAGAGGATAATTCAAGCTTGCCCTACAGCTGCAATGTTGGTGAGTTTAACGTCGTTTAAGACAAGCAGATCGCAAAGTGGATCAATGAGATCAGATGTCAATGGAGGGTATTGTAACTGTAGCTTTATCACATTATAAAAACATAAATCTAAATCAAATGTTGCAAATCGCGGCTAACTGAACCTTTGGTTTAGTTGTAAATCAATTCTATGTTGTATAATACATGTTATCTTTTTTTTTTTTTAAGGAAAAAAAAATTACGTTAAATTAAATAAAAACACAAGAGGGAACAGTTAAAACAATTAATTTGTTTTGTTTTTCTTTTAGAGCGTAAATACAATTGATAGCTTTATGTACAGAGGATGCTGGTGACGAGACTGATCCACCAATCAGAATATGACCCCCGGCCCCCACCCCGCCCCCCCGTCTGATCCAACCAATCAGAATATGATCCTATCCCCGCCACCTGTCATTCGGATCAACCAATCGGTGTATGACCCCTCCTATCTACCCACCAATCAGGGTATGGATGGCCCTGGCTCCAGGGTTACATATCAAAGACACTTCATTTCTAGGAACTTATGGAAACAAGAACACAAAAACTTTGTTTTTGGTGCCATCTCTTTTGGACCGAATGTTTGACTGAACTCTGTTGCTGTTTGAAGAAGTCTATACTTTTTCCTCCAGAACCCCACTGTACGGTGGTTCTGCCCTCGTGTGGCAATCCGTAGTAACTACAATTACTGTCCTGTTGTCTCATATATGCTCTTAACACATTTTGGGCGGGGACCCCTCTTGGTGGTGCAAATCTTTGAATATATATTTCCGAGCAAACATTTTTAACTAAAATATTGGCTTCTGGGGGGGGGGGGGGGGGGGGGTCCCTGGAACTACGTATTTTGAGATGGGTGTCCCGTGGCCCAATAGAGATAATTCTGGGGGTCCTTGACATGAAAAAGGTTGAGCACCACTGACATAGAAACATGGTTTTTTTCTGAAATATCGACCCCAGTCCAAAATGGGGTAAAGAGGATATTTCCGAGTTAAAAGGTCTTTTCGTTAAAAGGGTAAAGTCGTGTATTGTGATAGTAATCATGTTCAGGGACACCGATTGGTCCTCCTCCACGTCGCTTCGCAAACAATTATAGCTGCCATCGATTCGTCGATCAGCCAATCACGACTGTACCCCTCTGATGCGAGAGCCAATCACAACTGACTCCGGTGGTTGTAATAATAACACTAAAATGTCAAATCACGTTCTTTTTTTTTATTTTTATCTAATAACATTTAGTCTTTAAAATAGAATGAAGACACTGTCTTTGACTTTTTGCCCCACAATCATCTTAGAGTATATCGTGACTTTAGGGCAGAAACCATGTACCCACCTCCTCTTTTTTTCCCCACAATTTAATGCCCCATTTCTTCATACAACGATAGCCGTTATATACCTTGACTTTTTGTTTCATTAATGTTAATGTTGTCAATAAAATATTTTACGTGTCAATTTTTGAGCCCCACTATGGAATACCCGCTACGGCCACCAGGTTGGGAGTCACTTCTCTGCGTTGTTTGAGACAGACAGTCTGTCTGTCTGTGCTACAGAGAGACAGACACCTACAGAGACAGACACCTAGCTGTCTGTCTGTGCTACAGAGAGACAGACACCTACAGTACCTGTCTGTCTGTGCTACAGAGACAGACACCTGTCTGTCTGTGCTACAGAGAGACAGACACCTACCTGTCTGTCTGTGCTACAGAGAGACAGACACCTGTCTGTCTGTGCTACAGAGAGACAGACACCTACCTGTCTGTTTGTCTGTCTGTGCTACAGAGAGACAGACACCTACCTGTCAGTCACTCAGACAGAGAGACAGACACCTACCTGTCTGTCTGTGCGACAGAGAGACAGACACCTACCTGTCAGACAGACAGACACCTACCTGTCAGTCAGTCAGTCAGTCAGACAGACACCTACCTGTGTGTGTGTGTCCTACAGAAATGAACAAACAGTCTCAGTCTCATGAATATTCATAGAAGTGTCTAAACAGTCTCATGAATATTCATAGAAGTGTCTAAACAGTCTCATGAATATTCATAGAAGTGTCTAAACGGCGGTCTCAGTCTCATGAATATTCATAGAAGTGTCTAAACGGCGGTCTCAGTCTCATGAATATTCATAGAAGTGTCTAAACGGCGGCGACCACTTCTTTCTCCTGCGTGGTGGGCGTGGTCAGACTGCTGTCTGCATTGTTGTTGTTGTCATGGTTACCGGAGGAGGGGGGCGGGTCCACAACGCCCGGCGTCCTGGAGGAGGGAGGGGCGGCGCCGCCAGAGTCTCTGTCCAATGACGGCGACGACGACGACGAAGCGAGCGGATTGGTGGAGCCGGCGGCGGCGGCAGGAGGAGGAGGAGACGTTAGCGAGGAGGGGCTAGGGGGAGGGGCGGAGCCGGGCGTGGGGGCGGAGCCCGGAGGAGGAGCAGCAGCGGTGGGATTGGCTGCGGCGGCGGCGGCCGCGGCGGTCCGGTAGGACGCCAGCAGCTCGGCGATGCGCTCGGCGCTCGGCTCCCAGCGGGAGAACCCGCCGGAGTTCTGGAGGAACAGGACCACGGTGCCGTGCACCGCCTGGTAGTGCATGTCCTCTCTGTGGGCACGCACACGCAGAGACAGACACACACACACGGAGACACACACACACACACACACACACACGGAGACAGACACACACGCACGCACACGGACAGACACACACACACACACACGGAGACAGACACACACACACACACAGACGCACACATTTAAACAATTCATTCAGGTCCACGCGATAATAACAGTTTCCGGAATATTTAACCCAATTTCCAGACCTCTATCGTCTCACGTAAGCAAGACAATTAGCCTGTCGCTAAGTCCCACCCCCAAGCCTGTTGTTGGCCAATACCACGTTAGCGTCGGTTACTAGGTTAGGATCCTGGTCAAAATGGTTAAGCAGTGTCAATACATATATTTGCTGTACAGCATGTGTGGACCTCAGAAAGAGGGTCTGTTTTCTTACCTTGTTATAAGCAAACTAGTCCATTCCATGAATTATTTCGCTCCGTTGTGCCGTTTAATAGTATCTATAAAAATAGGCTCTCATTGACTTCCATTGTAACGGGGAAACAGCTCTCAAAGTCACTCTTTTAGAACACTAAGCTGATTCTGACCGTTTAGGACATCAGGGAAAGCTCATGCGTTTTGATTTTTCATAGAAAATGTCAACGTTGTCTTGTTTTTGTTTTGACTTCAGTGTTGCCACATTGTGTGAGAGATATAAGCCAAACCACCTCCAAAAACAACTCTTAAAGCCAAATCAAGGAAAACAAGCCAAAACAAACACAATATTATGACCAATTATATAATCCTAATAAAAAGTATTGTATGCATTTATCATTATAAATACTATGTAGGCCTATGTCTATGATAATTAATGTTTTGGTAATGTATTACAGTACTAATTATTAGCCTTAAGCCAAAAGTAGCGGGAAATAAGCAGACTTGGCAACACTGACAAGTTTGTGTGGAAAGAAGTTCCGGTTTGCCTACAAAACGATCTGATTGGTCCAAATCTGTACACACACTCCTGAAGTAGCCTCGGTCCCAGGCTTACCATCCAGACCGTTGGATGTAAACAAATGGACTTCATCTCGTCCACTTGTCGCAAACACCATACACAATTTTGGACGTGTTTGAGGGTTGATGCTTTAGGAGAAATGTCTGGGACTGCAGCTGGGTGCATCTCAAACAGCATGGCGACTTGTTTACAAACGAGGAACACCAGAACCACTTCACTGTATATCTCCAACCAATATAAGTTACTTTATGAATCTATCAAAAGACGAGAAATAAAACGGCATGAGTTTTCCTGATGTCATAAACTGTCAGAATAATCAGCTTTTGTTGTGTTCGCTTATGTGCTAACTGACTGATTTTGAGAGCTGTTTCCCCGTTACAATGGAAGTCGATGAGAGCCTATTTTTATAGATACTATTAAACGGCACAACAGAGCGAAATAATTCATGGAATGGACTAGTTTGCTCATAACAAGGTAAGAAAACAAACCCTCTTTCTGAGGTCCACACATGCTGTACAGCAAATATATTTATTGACACTGCTTAACCATTTTGACCAGCATTGAGAGCTTGACCAGGATCCTAACCTAGTAACCGTTGCTAACGTGGTATTGGCCAACAACAGGCTTGGGTGGGACTTAGCGACAGGCTAATTATTCCACCGAATCTACACCTCTCGAAAATCAGAGTAAGGAAGCTGCCATTTCCGTTCACGAAAATATATTTTTAAATATCTTTAGAGATTATGTTTTCATTTCCATTTCTGCTAAGCAGCGAGCCTATATATGCTTAGATGATTTATATTTATTTTAGGATGAATTTGCGTGACTGTTAAGACGAAACGGAAGTGGGGAGGAGGCTCCACTTCCGCATTATATTTTACTCATGATCAGAGCCTCCGTTGCTCCAGACTGTATGACGAAAGCATTTATATTTGACTCATGATCAGAGCTTCCGTTGCTCCAGACTGTATGACGGAAGCATTTATATTTGACTCATGATCAGAGCCTCCGTTGCTCCAGACTGTATGACGAAAGCATTTATATTTGACTCATGATCAGAGCTTCCGTTGCTCCAGACTGTGTGACGGAAGCATTTATATTTGACTCATGATCAGAGCTTCCGTTGCTCCAGACTGTATGACGGAAGCATATATATTTTACTCATGATCCGAGCTTCCGTTGCTCCAGACTGTATGACAGAAGCATTTATACTTTACTCATGATCAGAGCCTCCGTTGCTCCAGACTGTATGACGGAAGCATTTATATTTTACTCATGATCGGAGCCTCCGTTGCTCCAGACTGTATGACGGAAGCAACTGGTGCTGGTAGAATACAATACCTTTTACAGATGTGCTGACTCCCAGAGGTAGTAATAAAGTACCTTTTACAGATGTGCTGACTCCCAGAGCGGTACTGGTGCTGGAAGGCGGGCACCGTCAGACTGTGTCTCAGGAAGCGACTGGCCTCCATACGGCTGAGGGCAGAGGTCATGGGGTCACGCCAGTCGGGAACGAACACGATGAACGACAACGGCTCACTAGAACTCTCCAGAAGCTCCTGAAACACGCACACGCGCGCACGCACACGCACACACACACACACACACACACACACACACGCACGCACATACACAATCAGTGTTGATTTCGTCAACTTAAACCTATGACGAAAAATGGTGTTCACAGACAGACAAAATAAAAAGTAAATATTACCTCAAAGTGCGTCACCATGGCGTCCATCAGCTCTTCACAGAACGGAGGGTTGGCCTCAAACGAGCCGCTGACCGGAGAGAAGGTCAGGAACGTTCTGGAATACACAAAAATATACAAGTTAGGCATTCATCAGACGCTCTTAAGCCAGAGCGATTTACATTAAGCAAGAACAAAAAGTATGGCAATGCATCACGTACATACAAAGTAGTTGTCATGAAACATGCGTAAGCTAAGAACGTAACAGCGGAATATCTATCTAATGTATACTATACTATACATATATACTATAAAGTGCTATGACTACATAAAATGCAATTCTAGTGCTGTCTACATGACATGCTATAAGTCTGTATAAAATGCCATCTAAGTCTACATAAAGTGCTATCTAAGGGGGTGGGGTAAGTGCTACGGGCCATGATGGAGTCTGAAAAGGAGGGTTTTCAGACTACGGCGAAAGATCGGGAGTGATGCTGCAGTTCTGACTGCAATGGGGAGTGCATTCCACAGTTTTGGAGCCAGAAGGGAGAAGAGTCTGGGACGTGTGGAGCGTTGTCCAGGGTGTTTTAGAGAAGGGAGAAGAGTCTGGGACGTGTGGAGCGTTGTCCAGGGTGTTTTAGAGAAGGGAGAAGAGTCTGGGACGTGTGGAGCGTTGTCCAGGGTGTTTTAGAGAAGGGAGAAGAGTCTGGGACGTGTGGAGCGTTGTCCAGGGTGTTTTAGAGAAGGGAGAAGAGTCTGGGACGTGTGGAGCGTTCGTTGTCCAGGGTGTTTTAGATAAGGGAGAAGAGTCTGGGACGTGTGGAGCGTTTTCCAGGGTGTTTTAGAGAAGGGAGAAGAGTCTGGGACGTGTGGAGCGTTGTCCAGGGTGTTTTAGAGAAGGGAGAAGAGTCTGGGACGTGTGGAGCGTTGTCCAGGGTGTTTTAGAGAAGGGAGAAGAGTCTGGGACGTGTGGAGCGTTGTCCAGGGTGTTTTAGAGAAGGGAGAAGAGTCTGGGATGTGTGGAGCGTTGTCCAGGGTGTTTTAGAGAAGGCAGAAGAGTCTGGGACGTGTGGAGCGTTGTCCAGGGTGTTTTTAGTGAAGGTACTTCCAGCTTCCCTGCGTCGGCTGATCTACATATAAATACTACACATAAATATTATATAATAATAATATTAATTTGCCAGTCTGTGTTAGGTGTTAAGGACCCCCTCAGAAACGAGACGATACAGCTCAAGGAATTATCCTTTCAATAAAGGTACTATATATACACGCCGGTTGTGTTATGAGTAAAGAACACACCGTTATAACGAGGCGATGAAGCAATAGAAATGTTTTTTGAAACATAAAAAAATGTAATTTTCACATGAAATAAATAAAGCTAAATAAAATCTCAAGATTATGATGCTTTGGGGCCGAGCAGCTGAAGACACACCATGACATTTAACGGAGAGACCGTTAAATGTCATTTAAAACTAGACTAGTTCATGTTTCTGGGAGATTAGCTTCTAATCTTGTATTCTATCACCAGGTTTGATCACTTCAAAAACCCTTTCATCTTAAAATAACTAATGACCCAAAATGGCCGATCTACAAGCTCACAACAAGCGCGACGTGCTGTGAGCTTGTAGATTGGCCATGTTGTGTGCGCAGCATGCTTTCACGCACGCACGCACGCACACACACACACACACACAGACACGCGCACACACACCCCCCGTCTTACCCTCTGGAGCCGAAGTATCCGTCTATGTCGGGGAAGGCGGAGCAGAACTGTTTGAAGTAGCAGTTGAGCGGCGAGGCGAAGCACTCGAAGGAAACGCCAAAGTGTTTGTTCAACGCCTCGAACACGGGGACGGGCAGCGCCCCCTGGAGGCCGGTGCCCTCGTTGGACCCTCCGCCGAACATCACCTGAAAGGGAACCACGACAAGAACACCTCGGGATCAGTTTGACCCATTCTGACCTGAAATCAGATTCTAAACATGTCTTCTACATCCTGACAGTTTTCTGAAAAAGCTATGTTTCTATGTCAGTCGTTCTTTGATTTTTCAAAAATAGCAGACCTACAAGCTCGTAGCGCGCCACCGATCTGCTATTTTTCAATAGCTAAAGCATATCATAATGCTAACACCAAAAGGGGTTCCCGCCCCAAAATGGGTTAATTACAAATGCGTCGGTTTACAAAGTGTGAAAACAGCACGACCACCAGTTCCTCACGCGTGGCAGCGTGGCCGCGTTAGGAGAACCAAGCATTAAATATGTAAATAATTAAGTGTTAATTACCTGATATCGCTTAACGAGGCACCAGACTCTGGACAGGAACTTCTCAAAACGAGGATCGTCTACAGAGCAGCTATACCTGTATAACAGCTCCTACACACACACACACACACACACACACACACACACTTTAACCACTTGTTTTAAAAGGTATATTATTTAACTTTTTGCTTTCGTGAAATATCTGAGATGCTTCTGAACATGCTTGCTTGTTTGACCACTTCAGTTCAAATACTCATCTTATAAAAAAAAAATTGAAGGGAAGACCGTCCTCCACACTCGACTTACTATTATGACAGGTGCGATAAAGCAGCAGACATGGTCTTTGGACCTTCCTCAAACCCGAGGAAGGTCGAAAAAGACCCAAACGTTGTGTCTGACATTAAATAAAAAAGCTCTTGAACCAGCAAGTGACCGTGTGCGGGTCTCCCTACAAAAAAACGTGTACTTCAGTGCCGCTTAACATTGTTTAATTGCATCTTAGGTGGAAATATTGACCTATTTACACAATTGTACGGTACTGTAATATGACAGTATAGTGATTCAGGGGCCAAAAAGGTTTGAGAAATTACAACCGACTGCTACAGTGACAGACTAGTACTAGTGGAGCGGCTTGGATTCTTCTTGGATTCTTGTAAATGAAGTAATGCAGATGTTTAACAATAATGTCACTCTTTGGGAGAGGCGGCTGTGGCTCAGGAGGTAGAGCAGGTCGTCCAATGATCCCTGGGTCGGCGGTTCGAATCCCGGCTCCTCCTCCTGTCCACATGTGGAAGTGTCCTTGGGAAAAACACTGAACCCCACGTCGCCTCCAATGAGTCGGTCGGTGTGAGCTCACCACCGTCGGTGTGTGAATGTGGGAAGTGAGGACGCTGGCGTCGACTGTTCACCTCCAAAAGTGCTTTGAGCACTTGGAAAAGCGCTATAAAAATACAAATGCAATTAATTTTCCTCACCAGCTTGGTGAAGTGACCGCGGCTCAGCTTGACCATCTCTCCTTTGAACCTCAGACAGGCCACGTCGTTCTCGAAGTGTAGCTCCACGCGGGGGTGGGGCGGCGAGGGGACGGACAGACGGACAGGATAGCAGTACACCAGGTGGTCCTGGCGCTCTGCGGGGTCCTCTGGCACGTCTACGGACGCACACACACACACACACACACACGCGCACACATACGCACACACAAGCAAGCATCATGAATAACACAATTATGGAAGTATAGCTTACACACACACACACACACACACACACACACACACACACGCAAGCATCATGAATAACACCATTATGGAATCATAGCCATTATGACCTAATGTTTTGCTGATTGACAGTGTCACTGCAGCTTGGTCAGTGTCTGGGCCAGCCCAGGTATTTAACCAGGCTCCTGATCCAGTGTGTGGGCCAGCCCAGGTATTTATCCAGGCTCCTGATCCAGTGTGTGGGCCAGCCCAGGTATTTAACCAGGCTCCTGATCAGGTACAGGTGTTGCCAGTGGCAGACGGCAGAGGCTAACAGTTTTCTACTGTGTTCAGGAGGGCTGGTCGCCTGTGTTTGTTACTGTTTCTTTCTTATTATGTTGTATAGGAAAATGACTGCATAAAATAAAGCAAAGTTAAACTCAACGGACATGCTGGCACACGTAAGAGCTTCCACCTGGCCATCGGCAACCAGTAGTGCCATTAAGTATAGGACTTTAGGCACTACAGTAGTTGACTTATAATAACACCATTATGGAATCATAGAGGGTACACATGACATGTGTATTAGTTATGCTACTGAGTGGCATAAAAATACTTTCTGGGCCTCGACAGCCCAGACATCCACACAGAAAAGTCTGATTTGATTTGCATTAAACGACGTTAAACTCACTTTGCCACTCACTGTATGCATGCGCATACCCTCTATATAATGTAAATGATTTGACTTATTTAACATTGAAATAACATTGAAATAAACATTCATTAAAACATTGTCCTGATACCATCCTCCAACTGTATGAAGCCCAACACATACCGGGTGCGCAGTGACGCGCGGCATCAGGGTTAGGTGTGTGTGTGTGTGTGTGTGTGTGTGTGTGTGTGTGTGTGTGCGTGTGCGTGCGTACCTGTGTTAACGTTGTTGTCCTTCATCAGGGCCAGGTGTGTGAGTCTCAGCCGGCGGCTGTACTCAGCAGAGATGTGGTAGATCTTAGAGCAGATTCCCTCCACAGACTCCTTGGCTACGGACGCTACGTGGGGACCACACTGCTGCCTCAGGTGCTCCAGTCTGTCCTGTTACACACACACACACACACACACACACACACATGTTAACACTTTCCCTTTCATCCAAGTTATGTTTTCATTGTTTAATTCGCAATTTTAATACGTTTTAAGACTAGTGTTGCCGTAGCTTGGCGGTCATAGTGGGATAGCTGACACGTTCGGATGGCGTCACGGGAAAAAGCAGAGCTGGCTCGCTAAGGCTTCTGGGAAATTGACGCCCAATAACTATGGAAGGAATCATTGCCAAGGCACGTCCAGGTCATTACCATATTATTATAAAAGGTCAAGGTCATTACCATGTAGTCCTCCTTGCTAGCGGAGGTGTCTCGTCGGAGCCAGTTCATGGTGTCCTCGGCGTTCCACTTCACCACCTTACGGCTGTCTGGACTGGCATTCCTTCAATATACAGTACGCAAGAACATTTAATACATCAGATACATAAAGAATAGTCATCAAGGATCATAAGTAAGTAAGTAAGTAAATCATTAAACTTCCCTTTAGGAAGCACAGATCACTACCCAACACCAATCGCAACACACCTGTCAATTGTGTGCGCCATAATGTTTGTGCTTCCCCAAACATCGACTGTTCCCAAAGGAAGTTTTTTGTATTCACAGTCTATACACATAACATGTGTTTTCTGCCAGAACTTTCAAATGGATTATGAAACTAGAGGACAATATCTGACTCAAAGTCAGATTTTAATTACTGGGTGAGTATATGCAGTGCTACAAGTTTACATGCTGACGTGGTCAGTCTGCTAACTGCTCTGATACGCCTGCAAGGTCGTCGAGGCTAGGGCAAGTGCTAATATATGGGGGCGACTGGCTCAAGAGGTAGAGCAAGTTGTCCAATGATCCATGGGTCGGCGGTTCGAATCCCGGGATAAAGGCGCTATATAAATGAACCATTTACCATTTAAGATGGAGTCTGAAGAGGTGGGTTTTCAGACTACAGTGGAAGACTGGTATAATAATAATAATAATAATAATGACGACAACAACAGACCTGGAGTCGATCATCTTCTTCGCTGCCTCAGCGTATTTGAACAGCAACTTCCTGGCTTCCTCTTTGTACTTGATACGACACAACCTGCAGACAGACAGGTAGAGTGAGACAGCCAGCCAGACAGACAGGTAAGAGTCAAGAAGACAGGTAGAATGAGACATGTACGAGAGAGACAGACAGGTAAGAGTGAGACAGGCAGACAGACAGGTACCTGATAGGGATGTCGTTCATGACCTCTCTGAACATGGAGGGTGAGATGACCGGCTCACATTCGCTGGGCAGCAGGGGGTCGGGGCCCTTGTCAATCACCTTCCTCTCCAATAGCCAGCGGTTAAACGACTCCCTGGGCGGTTCAATACCTGTGACGGACAGACGAGACAGCCAATCGGTGACCTCGTTAGAAGGTAGCTTGGGGAGGGGCTAGGAAGACGGTATCATACACATGATCCAATGTATATACAGTATGATGGCGAGGCAGCTTTCTGCTTTTATGGGGCCAACGGCCTGGAATAAACTGCCACTACAGCTCAGCCAGGCACCCTCTATAGACATGTTTAAGACAGCTTAAAGCTTAAAATTCATCTCTTCACTCTTGCTTTTAGTTGAGTTTTAAATCTGTTCTTATTTTTGTACTGATCTGCCCACTGTTTTATGCTCTTTGCTACTGTCCTATTGTTTAAACTGCCTGCCTGTTTTAATATTAATAATAATAATAATAAAACTTTATTTGTATAGCACCTTTCATGACATGAAATGCAGCTCAAAGTGCTTTACAGAGCAATGGAGAAAAAAAGTAAAGAAAAGCAAGGCATAAACATAAACAAGAGCAGAACACTGAGGACAAAAAAAGTAAGATCAATTAAAAGAGTGTAGAAGTGGGTCTTGAGCTGTGCTTTAAAAATGTCTACAGAGGCTGCCTGTCGAAGGTACAGTGGGAGTTTGTTCCACGCCGTCGGCCCGTAGAAGCAAAAAGCTGCTTCACCATATTTTTTAGTTGCCATTTCTCTAGGCAAAGCGAGCAGGCCAGCAGTGGAAGATATTGTTCTTGTTTATGTTATTATTCTGCTCTGTAAAGCACACCAGACCAGCCAGACCACCATACCAGACCAGCCAGACCTCCAGACCGGCCAGACCAGACCACAACAGGCCTGAGGCCGCGTTGGTGGAACTGGAAACCGCTCGTGGAGTAACCTCTGGACTTTGCTACTGCCCATCTGTAGTGAGGACTCACATGACCGTTGTGTATCGTCACTATTGTGTAATCTATATCTTCCTGTGTTTGCTCAGCGATGTGTAGCTCTGTTCTAAGACTGTTTCTACAGCTCTGTATCTGACCTAAATCAATCTACAAACCCTCATGTGACATGATGACCACCTAAATCAATCTACAAACCCTCATGTGACATGATGACCAGACCACCTAAATCAATCTACAAACCCTCATGTGACATGACAACCTAAATCAATCTACAAACCCTCATGTGACAACATGCAACATGTCTTGTTTGTGGGCAGGTAAAAAACAACTAACAGTGAATCCCTGTTGTTGCATTGAGACAGTTTGTTACGTTTTGGCTCATTTACTCAAAGTAAAATCACGTCTACTTTTCTGAAGTTCTGAATTCTTGTCTTGCGTCATTGTGTAGAATATGTTCAGAACATCCACTGGACTATAGATCCTGCTTTCACAATCCCAACCCTGACTCAAGTCAGCACTCAAACAGACTACAGATTAAAGACTACAGATTAAAGACTACAGATTACAGACTACAGATTACAGACTACAGATTAAAGACTACAGATTACAGACTACAGATTAAAGACTACAGATTAAAGACTACAGATTAAAGATTACAGACTACAGACTATATATACTCTACTTTCACAATCCCAACCCTACCTCCAGTCCACACTCACACAGACTGTGTGCAGAGCAGCACCATTTTATCACGTCACATATTTCTCACACTCGTGTTTTGGGACACATATTGTTATGAACAAGATCAATAGCTTAAGACAACACATAGCTAAACACCTCTCCCCCCCAAAAAAAAGCATTTAATTAATTCCAAACCTTTTCCAAGCCTGGATTTATTATTGTATTTTCCATTTCAAAATAATTCCAGGACTTCATGAGTGTGGGGTGTGTACTGTGTACAACTAGAAAGAATGAGTAAATAGTGCCACCTTGTGGTCAATAGTTCCAATGGGAACTATCACATGAGGATGGAACATTACATGTTGCTGAAACAATAATCAAATTATGAATGAATGCCACGTTTTGTTAACCACTTGAACCCCAGTATCGTCAATATTATGGGGTGAGACATTAGCCAAACAAATATTCTTTGGCGAAGTACAGTATTTCTAGTGTCTAACGACAATTACACTACAATCTCATTGATAGGGATATTGTGTGCTTGTTTGTGTGTGCGTAACACAGCTTGTGGTGTGTGTGTGTGTGTGTGTGTGTGTGTGTGTGTGTGTGTGTGTGTGTGTGTGTACCCTACTGATTTCACTGATTAACACACCCCACATGATTAAGTTGTTTATATTGTAAATAAATATTGGTTTGTGCACTTTTAAAAGCCGTGTCTTCCTCCTTTTTGTTATGGCGTAGAGCCAGGTCATGACAGTACCCTCTCTGGTAGCACAGCTCTGTGTAGTGTGTGTGTGTGTGTGTGTGTATGTGCGTACCTTCTCTCTGGTAGCACAGCTCTGTGTAGTGTGTGTGTGTGCGTGTGTGTGTGTGTGTGTGTGTGCGTACCTTCCCTCTGGTAGCACAGCTTGGTGTAGTGTGTGTGTGTGTGCGTGCGTGCGTGCTAACCTTCTCTCTGGTAGCACAGCTCGGTGTAGTGTGTGTGTGTGTGTGTGTGTGTTTGTGCGTACCTTCTCTCTGGTAGCACAGCTCGGTGTAGTGTGTATGTATGTGCGTACCTTCTCTCTCTAGTAGCACAGCTCAGTGTAGTGTGTGTGTGTGTGTGTGTGTGTGTGTGTGTAGTGTGTGTGTGTGTGTGCCTACCTTCTCTCTGGTAGCACAGCTCGGTGTAGTGTGTGTGTATGTGTGTGCCTACCCTCTCTCTGGTAGCACAGCTCTGTGTAGTGTGTGTGTGTGTAGTGTGTGTGTATGTGCTAACCTTCTCTCTGGTAGCACAGCTCTGTGTAGTGTGTGTGTATGTGCCTACCTTCTCTCTGGTAGCACAGCTCGGTGTAGTGCTGCCGTAGCTTGGTGGTCAGCTGGGCTCTCTGTAGCTCTATGTCGGGGTGGGGGGAGAGCAGGGGGGCGGGGGGCCGCTCCCGGATCACTGCGTTGGTCGGGATGTCAAGGTCCCAGTAGATACTGTGGGAATAAACACAAATATATATATACTGTCTTGTAAACACTAACAGAAATGTCCAGTAGATGCTGTGAAAATGCACACAGAAATACTGTGTCTGTAAACACTCATAAACCTACTAAACACTGCAGGGTTCCCACACATTTTTTCCAATGAAATTGGTTCTTTTGGTCACGCCCTATACAATATACATTATGCTGCAATCACGCAGCCCGTTCGGAGTAAAAACTACTTTTGTTACATAAGTCGTGTAAAATGTATTTGAAATGTTTATTTATTTACAAAATAATTAAAAAATCCATAGTTGTGGAAAAAAGTTATTTCTAATTTCAAAACTTTTCCAGGAATTTCATGACCGTGGGAACTCTTATACTGAAGATACACACAATACCATCTGTAAACACTGAAAAACAGTCTCTACACCGGTAGATACTGGTCATCTTCAGCGTGAAGTCGACGGGGAAACTATTTGGAATGTCAGGCATTCATTCTCCCTTCCCCAAAACACCCTGGACAACGCTCCACACGTCCCAGACTCTTCTCCCTTCCCTAAAACACCCTGGACAATGCTCCACACGTCCCAGACTCTTCTCCTTTCTCTAAAACACCCTGGACAACGCTCCACATGTCCCAGACTCTTCTCCCTTCTCTAAAACACCCTGGACAACGCTCCACACGTCCCAGACTCTTCTCCCTTCTCTAAAACACCCTGGACAACGCTCCACACGTCCCAGACTCTTCTCCCTTCTCTAAAACACCCTGGACAACGCTCCACACGTCCCAGACTCTTCTCCCTTCTCTAAAACACCCTGGACAACGCTCCACACGTCCCAGACTCTTCTCCCTTCTCTAAAACACCCTGGACAACGCTCCACACGTCCCAGACTCTTCTCCCTTCTCTAAAACACCCTGGACAACGCTCCACACGTCCCAGACTCTTCTCCCTTCCCTAAAACCCCTGGGTTAGTACTGGGTACTTACACAGCTGGTCTGTAGGGTACGGGGGCGGGACTTGGTGTAGTGGGCACTGCTGATTGGGTCTGTTTTTCGTCCGGGGCGGCGCTCCACGGTTTAACCCCTGGCGTGCTGGGAGAGATAGGAGTCGTAGGCTCCACCTGCAAACAGACAGGACAGTATAGGACACACAGACAGGACAGTTAGGAGGTTGTTTTGGTTGAGGATAGGCTAGTAAAAACAGGTTAAATGATTATAGAGGCTGACATTAAAGCAAAAATGACACTTTGGTAGAGGTTTAGGATGTGCAGTTGTTGTAAACATGTAGTTGTGTAGGTTTGGGTTGTGTAGTTAAGGAACAACTTTAAAAAAATTCAAACAAGGTTCATGTTTTAGGTTATTAGAGAAAGTCAAAGATGAGTGTTAATTGTTTTTCATTTGCTGCTTTCTTTCGTTTTAGCAATTTTAGCTATTTTTTACAGGGGGGGCATTCGAACAAGTGGCAAAATATGACTATTTTTTACTAACTTAGAGATTTCTTTAATATTATTTACTACAGTCCTACTAGACCCCAGGAAATTACATCTGGCCACAAAAGATCACAGGATCTATTAAATGTAAAGGGGGAGGTGACAAACTGACATATTGAGCATACGGCACACAGTATGGCATCCCCCTAGTACCCCCCTTCCCCTTTATGACTAGGTAACTATACCAGTGGTTGTCAAAGTGGAGTCTTTGGGGGATTCCAGGATATAATACATTAGTTAAAGTAGAATCTAAATGGGATTGACCAGTGACCACCGTCTCTAACTAGATATTATGGTTCAAGCTATTGAAAACAAAACACCAGATCTACAAGCTCACATGTGCTCGTTTTATCAGCTTGCAGAACTGATCAATGATTGGACTTTCTAGTCTAGTCACGTGGTCTAGTGGCCTCTAAGCCAATGGGAGACTAGCCCTATGCGGCCAATGGGACAGTAGAAGCCTGCTCTCCTCTCCCCCACCGCACCAGACTAGAGACCTCAGAAAACCTTAAGTCCAACGACCAAAACGACAAAAAGCTCTATTAGGGAGATATATTGGGAGGAATACAACAATGTGCAAAAACACTTGTGAAAAAGGTTAGAAAATGGAATACAACCACCCTAAGAACTACTATCTGTAGTTTCTGTACCCAGTAGACCTGAGTCTAGACATGTAAACAGAGCTGCTACCTTTAGTTTAAACACATCTTAAATCTGAGGGTTTGTTTGTATACTATTTAAATAGTCTTGAGAAAGAAAATGCTGCCATTTGTCCCAAAGTGACTGCAAACAATTGCTGGTATTTGTCTCAAAAAAAGCTTCATCCATTATACATATATACACGTTATACATTTATACATGTATCGACATTAAGGTGTGTATGTGTTCAACAACACAGCCATGCAAAATAACACTGACAGCTATGAGGTGGCGAAACCGTGTCCTGCATAGCAACAGTTGCTAAACTATTTAGATTGGCATTCATTGGACCATCGCTTTTTGTGGTGGGATTTAGCAAAGGGCTAATTTGAAACGTCTGATATTGAAAACCTCTAGCAATGGGTTTTAAACGGGCTGCAGTTCATTGGCTCATTTTGACATGGGTTTGAAACAGGCTTCCGTTCATTGGCTCATTTTGGACATGGGTTTTAAACAGGCGACCTCTGACCTTGGGTCGTTTCAGGCTGTTTGACGCCGCCACTCCTTGCTCCTCCGAGGCCCGCCTTTTCCTCTGACCGTTGCCTAGGTTACCGGGGGCAGGGTCTCCTCCCCCTCCTCCTCCCCCTCCCTCTGCTGGGGCCGCGTTCAGACCTAGAGGATCAGACTGAAGACAGACAGACAGACATTTGGTATAAAAGTCAATGACATATATAATATAATATCATTTTTCATCTTTGCAACAGGCCTAAACACACACACAGGAAAAGTTTTGACATGGAATCATTTTGGCAATATTAAAAATTTGCCCTTGTGCACATCGGTATTGGCCGATCGTGAGAAAAAAAACACATTGTAGCATCTCTAAAGGGCCTTTCAGACTCGTAGGGATTTAACACAACCCTATAGTTAGTGCGGTGCGACAACGCAAGCGTATTCATGTGAGCGCGGCCCCGTGAATTTGTTGCGAGCGTGCTCGTTACCCCCCCCCCCCCCCCCGCGACTCACCAGACCTGGATTCCGTTTAGCTTTTTTTTTTTTTTGCTTTTGTTGTCACGCCCCTCTTCAACAGACCGGTCGTTGATACAGGCAACAACGCCTGCGTTCCTCGCTTCCCGTTTTAACCCATTCTGACCCGAGATCAGATTCTAAAAATGTCTTCTACATCCTGACAGTTTCATTATTAAAGGCCCTCAACAGTAATAATTAGTTATAGAAATACTAAAAGGATAAAGTCAAACTCACGATGACGTCGTGCTGTCCCAGGACAACAATAATAATAATAAACTCACGATGACGTCGTGCTGTCCCAGGACAACAATAATAATAATAAACTCACGATGACGTTGTGCTGTCCCAGGACAATAATAATAATAATAAACTCACGATGACGTTGTGCTGTCCCAGGACAATAATAATAATAATAATAATAATAAACTCACAATGACGTTGTGCTGTCCCAGGACAATAATAATAATAATAATAAACTCACAATGACGTCGTGCTGTCCCAGGACAGGCATCTCCCACAGCGACTGGTTGGTGAACCTGTTGAAGTAGTACGGCCTGTTCTCCCTCTTGGACCAACACTTAGACCAGCCTGCCTGGACCAGCTCATCTGCACACACACACACACACACACACACGTTTTTAGCCCAAGGAGTGTTTTTCGTGCTAAAAACTAATCCCGTTTTCTATGACAGGAATAGGCAATGTGGCCCCTCTGGAGTGAGTGTGGAACTATAGTGGCCCTCTGGAGTGAGTGTGGAACTATAGTGGTCCTCTGGAGTGAGTGTGGAACTATAGTGGTCCTCTGGAGTGAGTGTGGAACTATAGTGGCCCCTCTGGAGTGAGTGTGGAACTATAGTGGCCCTCTGGAGTGAGTGTGGAACTATAGTGGCCCCTCTGGAGTGAGTGTGGAACTATAGTGGCCCTCTGGAGTGAGTGTGGAACTATAGTGGCCCTCTGGAGTGAGTGTGGAACTATAGTGGCCCCTTTGGAGTGAGTGTGGAACTATCGTGGCCCTCTGGAGTGAGTATGGAACTATAGTGGCCCCTATGGAGTGAGTGTGGAACTATAGTGGCCCTCTGGAGTGAGTGTGGAACTATAGTGGTCCTCTCCTGACCTACAGGTAGCTCCTGTCTCTTGGGTATGGTATGTTGTGTTAGGTTTGGGGGGGTCATGGGGTCAGGGCCAGGGGTCACCTACCTGGCAGCTCCTGGGTCTTGGAGGTCGACGGAGAGAGGGGAGCCGGCGACCCCTGGGAGGAGGTGGAGCCTGAGGGAGACGGCGTCATCGGTGCCGCCTCCCCCTTCACAGATCCATGGTTCTCATTGGACATCGCCACGGCTCGTCAGTACCACATGTATCTGCCGATTGGACAGAACAGGAAAAAAAACATTGTTAGAGAGATCAATTAACCCATTCTGACCTGAGATCAGATTCTAACGCACAGAAGAATTGTGGTTCTTTAATGCATTTTGACCCATCTCTTAGAGCGGTGAGCTGCAGCCGTGCCACGCTCTGTAATCATTAGTTGATTTGACCCCCCAATCCAACCCATTGATGAGTGCCAAGCAGGGATTGACCCCCCAATCCAACCCAATGATGAGTGCCAAGCAGGGACTGACCCCCCAATCCAACCCATTGATGAGTGCCAAGCAGGGACTGTCCCCCCCAATCCAACCCATTGATGCTGAGTGCCAAGCAGGGACTGACCCCCCAATCCAACCAATTGATGAGTGCCAAGCAGGGACTGTCCCCCCCAATCCAACCCATTGACGAGTGCCAAGCAGGGACTGACCCCCCCAATCCAACCCATTGATGAGTGCCAAGCAGGGACTGACCCCCCCAATCCAACCCATTGATGAGTGCCAAGCAGGGACTGAACCCCCAATCCAACCCATTGATGCTGAGTGCTAAGCAGGGACTGACCCCCCAATCCAACCCATTGATGCTGAGTGCCAAGCAGAGAGGCATTCCCCCTTTCTGAAACCAGCTCCTCGCCACTCGCCCTACACACTTGCCCTCGATATGCGCTTTCACGCAAGGCTGCGCCATATTAAGTGTCGTCCGAAACCAAGCAGCCTTGAGTGGAAGTGGCTTATAAAGCCCTCAAGAGCGAGTCTGTGCCGATCTAGACTCCATTGCCTTGTGCAGCCCTGCTCTCTGTCCGCACGGAAACCACCACCTAGAAATGTAACTACCGCCACAAATAAATGATAAATAAACTAAACAATCTTCATCGGATGCAGAATAGACAACGCTCCAACTGATGTTCACAAGGGCTCTTTATTTACCCCACCGTGAAAAAACTATAAATGAAACCACACAAACAAAACAACTTTTAACACAATGATTTATAAACACCGTGGATGTATATGACATGTCATTTTTGACAGTCACGCTGTCTTTCCTTTTTCCATATTAATGAAATCCACATGTCACACAAACATGCACGATGCAATGCAATATAACTGTACAAACTAAATAACGGGTAACACAATTGCATGATGGTAACCATGGCAACGAATGGTGTCTGTTTCCTGTTTCTTATACAGTTTTTTCATACCCTGCACCCTAATCAAGGGAACTTGATTCAGCTGGAGGGGCACTTCCTGACGAGGGAATGCTGTGATAACAACAGAGCCTGACACTTTGGCACTGGTGACCCCCCCCCCCCCCATCTATAAGCAAATGTTCCTTTCATCTATATGAGCTTGTATTCTCTCATCTCTCTCGGGCTCCACCTTGTGGGTGGGACTAACTAAACTGTACCTCTGAATTCTGACATTATGCCTGCTTTGAGATTAGCATGTGCTGCAGCATCCGCGTACTGCTGTGCACGTTAAATAAACCTCATCAAGACAGACCTCGCTCGCCTCATAATTCCCATATATTATATTAATCATATAGGCTACAGTCAATGTGTGTGTGTGTGTGTGTTAGACACAGGGACACAGCCAGCCAGAGACAAACAAAGCTCCGTATAAGAGAGGTTGCACCACTCAAAAAAAAGGAAAAGAAAAAGTAATGGAAAAAACACCTCACGCACATGAGAAAAACAATATCAGTCACCGGCACCAAGCAGGGGGTGTGTTCTGTATGGATGAGTTTGAAATTACAATAGGTTTGTATGGGAAGGGGGCGTGTCTGATAACATTTATATCTAAATAATCAAGCAACTTCAAAACGGTCTGGGATGCAGACGTTAAAATGACCCGAAACATGTTTTGAAGGTGAAAAAACAACCCTTTAGTTTAAACCTTTTCATGTGCATGAATGGGCGTGCGTGTTGTGCACGGACATGCACATTTATATTTTAAAGGCTCCCAGTTGTTGGGGGTTAAAATTAGGATCACACTATTGGCTAGTACAGGAAGAGAGGAGAAAATAAAACATGTACAACATTAACCTTTTTGGAGTGTTTGACTGACTGTGCTGTAGTTTGTTGCGAATTGCGATATATACATTCGGTCTAAACTCTAAAGTCTAAACTATTCAATCAATCAGTATGGTCATACGTGTTCGCACTTCGCACGTACAAGGCTCAGCCCGGCCAGCCCCCAAATATTCTCAAATAACATTTTACAGTGTCGTATTTAGATAATATGCAAATATAATCAATGCAATCCACGATAGTAAGTAGCAGATAGGCTATCTTGCATTGGAGTGTCAGGTCTTTCCCACACATGTAGCACAGCCAGGACGGCGTGCCAGGCAGTAGCTTTTTACACATCACCGTACAACCGACCGTGTCTATTTAAAGGACAACTGATCTGCAAGCTATTTCATCGCGTCGCCTCCAGTCCCGAGGCGGCGATAGCTTGTAGATCTGCTCTTTTTTTGTGGCTGCTCGCACGCGCACAGCACACACACACCGTCCAGCATTACATACATGGCTCATTGGCTCTATCTATAGACCGATTCCGTACCGGTTTCATGGTCGCAGCCTACGTATTTCCTGTAGGCGGACTCGACATAGCTGCGGGAGTAAAACCCTCACCAGGCGCACCTCTTCCACTACAGTGAACGGCAGAGTGACTGATGTTAGTTTGCCTCAAACTTTACTCCTTTACCTGCTTTTTTACTAACACTAACATTACAAAGATGCCCAGAACATCGAGATGAACCTGTGTAGTTTATGGCTGCTCCAACAGTAGTGGCAACATACAAATAAAATAAAAACGGAATGTCTAATATCCACCGCGGTGGCGGAGACCAGAGCCATTGAGCAATGGTTGAGACAAAGCAGTGAAAGATACATAACGCCAGTCTTACCCAATACTAAATATTTCTGTTTTATTAACACAAGGCTGCTGTACTTTATACCTCATACTTTAAATGCTTAGTATGAGGTATAAAATACAGCAGCCTTGTGTTCATAAAACAGAAAGATTGGGTATTGGGTAAGACTGAAATTATGTATCTTGCAGGATTCTTCACTGCTTTGTCTCAACCATTACTCAATGGCTCTGGTCTCAGCCATCGCGGTGGATATTAGACATTCCGTTTTTATTTTATTTTTATGTTGCCACTACTGTTGGAGCAGCCATAAACTACACAGGTTCATCTCGATGTTCTGGGCATCTTTGTAATGTTAGTGTTAGTAAAAAAGCAGGTAAAGGAGTAAAGTTTGAGGCAAACTAACATCAGTCACTCTGCCGTTCACTGTAGTGGAAGAGGTGCGCCTGGTGAGGGTTTTACCCCCGCAGCTACGTCGAGTCCGCCTACAGGAAATACGTAGGCTGCGACCATGAAACCGGTACGGAATCGGTCTATATACTACCGTCCACCATACCAGGGCCGGGGGAGATAAATTACGCTCAACGGTGACACGCATGCGCAGACGACAGCCGTGTGAAAGGGGGGAAAAAACACACACAACAGGGTGGGGGGGGGGGGAGGGGAAAAGAGAGAGGAGGAGAAAAGGAGGACAACAAAGCCCTCAGCTGCTGTCTGTCTCTGCCTCTCTCTCTGAGCTGAGCGGCCACAGAGAGACGACGTGGAGATTTTAAAAAAATGGGGGGAGGAAAAAAAAAACAGAAAGAAAGAAAGAAAACACAAACAGCAGCAAACCAAAACCGGATTTTTTTTAAATAGAGTAGTCGGAACGAACCGGACTGAACCGGTCTTTATCCCCCCCCCCCTCCCCTCCCTCCCACTATTATTAAACAGCAAGCCACCATTTTGTGATTTATTTTATTTTTAAAAGGGCAACCGTTGCAACGGAACGACAACAACAAACAGCGACGTTTTTAGGCGGGAAGAAGCAGGCAAGCTTCTCCGCTCGCGCAGCAGCAGCTGCATCAAGTCGCTCGCGCGAGCGAAAACAGCTGACCTCCAAGCCCACGGAGCGTCGCTCGAGCGACGCGCCGTGGGCTTGTAGCTCGGCTGTTTTCGGTGGACGTTCGCTCGCGCCGCGCGACACCACAGCCCGGCGATGTACGGACGAAACATATCTCCCTCCCTCCCCAACCATAGAAAGCAAAACCCAAGATACAAGATGGCGGACACGCCCCTGTAGTGCGAGCGGAGCAGCGGAACATTTTATTTTGGGCGCTATGGCGTTTATCCGGCCGCTAAAACCCATTCTCGTGCGGCTCAAGCGACGCCCGGGGCGTTCCGCCGCCCGGCGGTGCAGCGGCGGCCGCCCGGCGGCGTCTCGGTGCCTTACCTTGCGGGTGTTTTGTCGGGCGGCGGGACGGTCGGGTCGCGGC